>NC_048600.1:40971738-41125182 GCF_003668045.3 Cricetulus griseus | reverse complement strand
CACACACACACACACACACACACACACACACACACACACGTAAAAAAAATTTTGTTAAGAAGCATGTTCTGAGGTAGGTTTAGGTGAAGCATCGTTTTGTAACACTGGCCACTGGGGAGGCTGGGATAGGAGATCCTATAGCAATCCACAGCACAAAGGAAATTCCTTTTGGAGATTCACTATTTTTAAATTTATGTGTCTGTGTGTTCACCTGTGTGAGTTTATGTGCACCATATACAGGGAGAGACCATAGAGACCAGAAGAGGGTGCCAGGTCCTCAGGAACTGGTATTGCAGACAGTTGTGAGGTGCTGTGTAGGCATTAGGTCCTCACTAGAGCAGTAAGTGCTCTTAACTGCTGAGCCATCTCTCCGGACTCTAGAAATTTAGAGGGAAAGGGTATCATAGCTTAGATAGGAGGGGGTCTGTGAGCTTAGCGGGAAGGGATCTCAAGTTTAGCAGATGGGTAAAGGTGCTAGATAGGAAATGAGGTATCTCAAGATGCTATTCCTAGTGTCCACTACTACCTTCAGCTGCTATATTCTAGGAGCTTAGAGGTTGATGGAAGGAACTAGGTAAGATATAGGGTGGCTTATCCCCTCTGTCAATTTTAGATTTTAAAACAGGTGGCTTAGAGGAGGCTGCTGGCCAGCAAGCCCAGGGGATCCTCCTGTCTTCGTCTCTCCAGGGTAGCAATTACAAATGTATACCACCACACATGGCTTTTCAGGTGTGGAATGTGAAGATCAAATCCATCCAGACTTGCAGCCCGACTCTCTCCTATCCCTGAGTACTAAACCCTAGGCTGGGGACTTCAAAATATAGCCTTAGAAATGTGTGTGACTCACGACAGATCCTGCCCCCCCCATGAGAATTAGCTGTCCTGTGTGTCCATGTACTCCCCCCACTCGCCCATGCCCACAAGTCCCTAGTTGTGAAGAGATGATTGCACTCGGTGACCAAGCTAGAAACGTGTCTTCTATTCTCTTGTGATATCTCCTTTAGGACCTAGCCTGAGGTTTGAACCCAGGATAGCAGCAACAGCTGCAGCAGCAACAATAAACTCTCCTGTATTGCTTTCCTGGGTGTTCTTTTTTTCCCCATAAGAAAGACTTTTGCCTAATTGGCCCTCACTTCTGTGTTCCCCTTAACAAGCAAGCGTCTCCATTTCTGCTGGGATTTAAAGCCCCAATCAGTTCAGATAAATCAGCTCCCTTTAAAACACTGATCTTGGAGGGAATAATGATCTAACTTACTTTTGGTTAATTACTTTTAGGTGAATTAGACATGCCGGCTTTGCTGTTTCCACTTCCCTCAGAAGTATTTAAGCCCTCAAATCTATTTAAACCCTTTCTTTTACTCAAATTAAGATGCTGAAAAATTCTGCTATTAGAAATAATTTAGTTTTTTTCCCTTTTGTAAGTTCAGCTTCACGGCTGTGTAATTTTAATAATTTGAGTTGAAATTGATCCTGTCCTATCCCACACAATGGTACCACACTGCCTTTTCCCTATGACATTTTCTCACCTAATTGGTTTATGAGGCTTAGTAAACAAATAATACCTATTGTGACAGGAGAAAAGGCTGATCTTGGCTCACAGCTCCACAGGCATCAGTCTGCTCACATGATCCTGTGGTAGTGTTTGGGAGGCATGTGTGGCAGAGGAGGCTTGCACCTCATGGTGGTCAGGGAGCAGAGGGAGAGGGGTGTGGGTGGGGGTGGATGAAAGTCTTAATGTGGGTGGGCCTTCTGGGACATTTGAAACTGACATGCTAGCATCCATAATATGGATTTCCTTTGTGTGTGTGTGTGTGTGTGTGTGTGTGTGTGTGTGTGTGTGTGTGTGTGTGTGTTGTGTAGGTAGGTAGGTAGGTAGATAGGTAGGTAGGTAGGTAGGTGTATGTGAGTGCAGGCACCTGTGGAAGCCACAAGGAGGTGTTGGATCCCCTGAAGCTAGAGTTGCAGGTGGTTGTGAGTCAACTGCTGTGGGTGCTTAGAACCAAATTCAAGTTCTCTGCAAGGGCAGCAGATGCTCTTAAGTGTTGAGCCATCTCTCTAGCACTCCCTTCAAAGATTATTTTTACTTCTGTGTGTGTGTGTGTGTGTGTGTGTGTGTGTGTGTGTGTGTGTGTGTGTGTGTGTGTGTGCGCGCGCGTGCGCACGCGTGCGTGTGTATGTCTCTACAAAGGGGAAAAGAATCATTTATAAAGGTCTGAAAAGCTAGAGTTTTGAGCACAAAGCCATAGATCACAAAATAGCTATTTTGATAAAAATCACAAAGTTTCAGAAGTGAAGCTAAATGCCATAAATAACAATATTGTTAAGAAGGGAAGGAAGGGATGTGGAATGTAGCTCAGTTTGTAGAATCTTGCCTACCATGCTTGTGCACTGGACCCCGCCCTGCATCACATGGTGACTCGTGCCTGTGGTTCCAGTACTTAGGAGGTGGAAGAGGAGGATGAGCAGTTCATGGTCCTCCTCGGCTACACAGAGAGTTTGCAGACAGTCTGGGTTATATACATCCTGCCAGAAAAAAGGGGGTGATCAATATTCCCAAAGTAAAGTACAGGGCGAAGACATGAAAGAAGTGGCAAAAACGGTAATTTAGAGTATTTTAATAGCTTTAGGCTCTCTTCCTATCACCAGGGAAAAGAGCTCCTTATGTTTTGAGGAATAAGTAAATTGGTGTAAGAGGACTGATTTTTTCCTGCCACCCCTCTGCTAACGATGGGTAGGAACTTCACAGAGCTTCAGTGTTGCACTGGGCAGTGGCCTTCAGTGTGCATGATGATGAAGTGTAGCCCAGTGGGTGAGTGAAGGACTCGAGGGATGCAGGCCCTGGGGATGGCAAGACTCTTGGTAGCCATGCTCTTACTCGTGACACCAATTCTCAAAGGCTACATTTCTCTTTCCCTCTGTTTTATTTCTCTCCATTACTGGGCCCAGGCACATCCCTGTTGGGGCTCTAGTAAGAGGGGCCTCCAGTCTCTGGGGAAGAAGACCAGCTGATAGAGTTTGACTTGGACTGAGGAAAAACAAAACTTTCTAGGTTTGTCAGCATAATTTAAACCCTAGGGATGCCCCTGCATCTGAAGCCTCGGATGCCCTGGAGCTGTTGCTCAGTTTTCATCTTCAGTGGGAGTTAGAGTCCTCTACTCACCATGTGGAAGGGCCTTCATCAGAGAGAACTGGCAGAGTGACAGGGGAGACCTTGGTGTTATAGTCCTCAATGCCAAGTCAGGGTTCCTGCCTGCCAAGTTCTATAGAAAGGATTACATATTCCCCCCAAATAATGAATAAAAGTAACCTCCCAGGTGTTAAGATTCATGTGGGCCCTAACAATATATTTACTGTTGTTGTGACCATATGCTTAATAAGAAGCCACTTAAGGATGAATTTATTCATCCCCTCCTCTCCATTTTATTTATTTATGTATTTTGTGTGTGTGTATGGTATGTGTGCCTGTCCATGTACATGTCTGTGTACATGTATCATGGCATACATGTGGAAGTCAGAGGACAGTTTGTAAAAGTTGATTCTCTCCTTGCATTATGTGGGTCCCAGGGATTGAACAGAGATCATTAGCCTTGACGTCATGACTTTGCTCACTGAGCCATCTCTGTGACCCACAAATGTGATATGGTTCATATGCAGTGTCTTCAGGCTTCATTTACTGCCCATCTTGGGACCCTTAGCAACCTGACAGGTGGCATTCCTCAGGGCTAGGCCTTAGTCTCCATCCTGTTAAGCTTTGTATCCAGGACAAACACATCCATACTGAGTTTTCTATCTTGATATACATCATGGGATGTCACATAAGCTTAGACAGGATCTAGAAACCAGGTCCCAACTCTCACCTTGTCTCATTAGTTGTCAAGCAAAGACTGGAGGGAAATAGGACACATGGACAAAGGGGTCATTGCAGAGAGGGTAGCTTGAACTTTAGAGGCTTTTTTTTTCTTGTTGATGTTTAATGACTAAATGTGGTTTTTAGTTAGTTCCTGATGTTATTTTTCTACACCTGTTGAAAAATAGTAGCAGAGTGGCAATACTTGACATTTAAGATGGGGAAAGGAGAGTGGTAGAGTTATTTTGCTTGGAAAGGTCACATTTTCGTCTAGAGCTTGCCCATGACAAATGGCCAAGCCAGCTTCCAAAACTGTGTCCACGAGAACTCAGGTACATTGTAAGTGTGTTTTAAACAAGATAGAAAGGGAAAAGAAACAGAAGAAAAACATCTCTGGTAAGCCAGACATCATGGCTCACACCTGCAACTTCAGCACTTGGGAGACTGAGGCAGAAAGATCTCTGTTGAGTATGTAGCCAGCCTGGGCTACAGAATGAGGCTTGTGGAGCATGTGCAAATGATAGGTAACAAAAATCAAAGGCTGAAGGAAGAGGGGGCTGGTTCAATGTCTCAGTGTATAAGCGTGCTGCACTAGGTGTGTGGAGCTCAGAAGACAATGTTCAGTCACTGGCTCTCCCCTGCTACTGTGTGGGTCCCACAGAGTGGATTTAAGTTGTTAGACCTGGTGGCAAGTGCCTTCACACACCAGCTCTTGCCTTTTGTTACATCATTTGCATTATATGCTCTGTTGTTCTTTCGTGCTTCTCACCTTGTAGAATGGGGCTCATTCTAGAGTAATAAATAACCCATTTCCGTGCTTTGTACCCAGGCTCAGGCTTTAGCTTTCAGCACACTGTGGGCACATGTAGGCATATTTTTGAATGAATTAGATTTTGGTGAAAAGAAGTTGCATATCACCTGTGTGAAATCTTCTTGTGAGGACCCAGAGTTTGTTCCTGTTTTCTGCAATGGACATAGTGATCCCTTAGGGACAAGTCAGTGACAAGGGCAACAGGCGGGGTCTAGGGTGTTTCTGCAGAACCAACAATGGCTTAAGCTCTGCCTTGCCTAGGACTCCCAATCAGGAACTGCAGTTAACGGCCTCAGTGGTACTTCTCTGATGATTTCTGCTGGGTGTTGTAAGCTCCTGACTTGACAATGGTACCTTTTGCTGGCTTTCTCAATTGGGATACTCCAGTTATCTTGGCTGGGTGCTGTGAACATCTGCTACTGCCTGTCAGCTGCTGTTCTCTATTGTGTCTCTCTCTCTCTCTCTCTCTCTCTCTCTCTCTCTCTCTCTCTCTCTCTCTCTCTCTCTCCCTCTCTCTCTCCTGCTTGCACCACAAACACTTAACAGGCTGAGTCCCTTCCTGGGCCTCCAGGCCTGCACCCTTAATGACTCCTTCATTCCTGTGTAAGTTTCTTCTCCCCAGAAGCACACACTTGGGTATCTTTTCTCACCCCATGAGCATAGATGGGCAGCACTGTTTTTGAGTTCTAATTCCTTACCAGGTGCAAACCTGCCTTTGGATGCCCCAGACGGTAGGAACTTAAATGAGCAACCTCAGTTGCAGCTTCTGAGGTCTCACCTCCAAACCACCCTTGTTCTTTATGTCTTACAGATACTCACTTCCATGAACAGAGTAAATTCAGACTTAATATACATTAGTTGGCAAATTGACAGCTGGTGATTGCACGCTGGTTTTGCCTGCCAGCTACTGGCTTGATTTTGGCGAAGCCTGTAATCTTGTCCTCACTGCAATACTCAAGCAATTACTGGACCATTTTATTCCACTTTCTCTCTTAATATTTTATAAAGAGGGGAATACGGGCAAATTAAAGTCCTGATACAAGTGATAAAAAGCAAGGGTCTGAGATACAAGTGAGACAAAAATAGGGACTATCTGGCTTTAATTGGATCTGTTTTAAGTTTAAGCTAATTAATCATTTTAAGCAGCAAAGGGAGAAACACAAAATTAAGGAACTTGTACAAAATGCTAAACATATCCTATCGAACAGCTAAGTGTGATTAAAGATACATATCTGTGCTTCCTGGAATAGAGCCAGCACAAGCCAGAATGCCTTCAGCGACAGCAAGGACTTCAGATTAGTCACACCAAGGGAAACCTGTTAGGTCACAGAGTTGCAAAGGATCATGGGTTATTTATAGGGGAAAAAGGAGCTTTACAGACCAGGGAGCTGGAAGGTGGAGCTGCCAGTATACATTTGTTTATTTCTTGTTTCTGATTGGCTCCATTTTTCAGATTCTATCCAGACAGTGTAGGTGGCAAAGGAAACACAGGTTTCTTGGCATTCTCATCTCACATATTGAGCAATATCTATAGAAAGAAAATCTTGTGTATGGGTGTGTGTGTGTGTGTGTGTGTGTGTGTGTGTGTGTGTACACATGTACATGAATGTGAATTATGTGGAGGAAGATGTTATTCTTTATGTCATCTACCTTAGTTTTTGAGACAGTTGAGACAGGCTCTCTCACTGTCCTGGAACTCACCAAGTAGGCTGGGCTGGCTGTCCAGGGAGCCCCAGGTATTTGGCTGGTTCTGTGTCCTCCATGCTGGGATTACAAGTGTATGCCACCATGTCTGGCTTCTGGGTAGTTTGGACCCTGGGTAGTTTGAAGTTAGGTCTTTATGCTTACTAGGGAAGCACTGTATGGATAAGGTGCTCTCTCCAGTCCTGAGAATCTTTTACAATGTTCACGTAGGTATCCCAGGAAATCCTTTACTCACTTCTCCACCAACCACTGTTTTACTGTGATTGCTCAGGAATGGGTCACGTGACCATCTATGTGGTCAGGACCTACAGTCTGTTACTAGTACTAGAATAAGGAAAATAGAGGGGAAATATCCCGGGCATCCTGAACTGTAATGGCCATAGCCCTTCACTGGGCCCCACTTCCTTCTCACCTTACTGAAGGAAATTAATGATCCCTGACTCTTGTGTAGTTTTTTTTTTTTTTTCATTTTAAAGATCCAGACCCCTGAACATGGATGTCAATGAGGAGGCCTCTGCACTCTAGGGGGCCCCTGTAGTGGGTCAGTAGTATTTTTCCCTGGTGTAAGAAGGGACTTTGAGAGCCCATCCCTTGTGAAGGGATGCTTCTCCGCCTGGACACATGGGGGAGGGCCTAGGCTCAGCCCAGAATGATGTGGTGGACTTTGGGGAGCCCTGTTGAGGGCCCTACCCTGCCTGGGGAGTGGAGGGTGGATGAGGTGGGGGGCAGGTGGGGGGTTGGAGAGAGGGAAGGGAGAGGGAGAGGGAGAAGGGATTGACATGTGAAGCAAGCTTGTTCCTAATTTGTAAAAAAAAAAAAAAAAAAAAAAAAAAAAAAAAAAAAAAAAAAAAGGACTGTTTGCCTGGGTGGGCAGCCCTTGGACAGAAGTCTGAAACTATTTTATGGTATCAACCTCACTGTGTACATTGACTAAGTGATTGACATTCTGGGCATGGTTTGTACAAGCCCTTTGGGCATGGTGGGAGTATATGTTTTTTTAAATCGTCTGTCTCTGAAGAGATCTCTCCAGGCCCAGAGTCATGGCACAAGTTTGAAATTCTTGGTAACCTCTGTCCTGCAAAGAGTTAATCTGAGAACTAAAGAGGGTAAAACTAGGGCTGGAGACTGCAAGGACTCTGCAGAGCTGGGTCTTCTAGCTGTGAGTGACAAATGTGTTGAAATGTGATGGAAAGAAATATACATCTCAAAGTGATTTGTTTTTCGTGTAAATGACTGTTTTAGCCTCTGACTTTCTGGTATCTTATTATGCAGGTAACTTGTCATTGACACTCATGCCATTTGCATGTGCTTCTTTCTTTGCCAGGAACTCACAGACTCTCATTTGGCCACATGACATACTTTGGTGCAAAGGAGAACCTGGCATTGCATGTTTGTGCATAATGAGTGGATCTTTCCTGGGCAAGACTCAGGTTCTGTGGGTTTGTAGCATTAAATACTTAAGAGATGTTTTGTTAATCCAAAAGGTGGGAGGAGAAAGACCACCCACTCAAATCATCATGGCCAAATTAATTAAAGCAAGCATTTTTTATTTATGTACATGGGCTGCCTCCCTTAAGGTGGGGTTCAAGAGGTCAGCCTTGGATGTGAGGAAGATAAAGTTTTAATAGCACAGGGATAGGTAGTTTCCAAATGGGGTTTTGGCAGGCAAAATAGGCAGGGTCGAAGGGGCAGAACATAAACACAACAAGTGCTTAATGACCTCCTGACACACAGACATAGTTGCAAGGTGGTCATAGCAAGGTGGTCATAGCAACAGGTAGTCATAGTAACCTTTTGAAACAAAGACATTGTTGCCATTTCCTGGAACAGGCAGTACAGAGCCATTAGTAATTAAAGTTACAAATGGGACATAACACAATCCTTGAGAAATAGAGGTTTAATCATAAACAGGAATGATCCTAGTTGTCTTTGCTATAACATGGCTTTCAAGCCCAAGATGGAGGCTGGTTCAATAGTTCCTAGTTTGATCTTTAGCATGTGGCTCATTTATTTCTCTGGTCTGTGGGTATAGTGGTGATATTGGAACTGACAGCCAATGCTAGAGAGATAGCTCAGTAGGTTTGCCCCACAAACTAGAACTTGAGTTCAGATCCTCAACACCCATGTAAAATGGTTGATGTGGTGGCATGCACCTTTAATCATGATGTTGGGGAGGTAGAGGTAGGAGGGTTGTTGAGGCTTTCTGGCTAGTCAGGTGTGGTAGTTTGAATGTAATTGGCCTCCATAAGCTCATAGGGAGTGGCACTATTGGGAGGTGTGGCTTTGTGGGACTAGGTATGGCCTTGTTGGAGGAAGTGTGTCACTGTGGAGATGGGTTTTGAGGTCTCATATATGCTCAAGCCATATGCAGTATCTTAGACCACTTCCTGTTGCTTTCTGATCAAGATGTAGCTGGCATCATGTCTGCCTGCATGCCACCATGTCCTGCCATGATAACATGGACTAAATCTCTGAAAAATTAAGTGAACCACCCTAATTAAATGTATTTCCTTTATAAGAGTTGCCATGGTCATGGTATCTCATCACAGCAATAGAAACCCTACCTAATACATCAGGCTAGCTGAAATGGTGAGCTCAGGTTTGGTGAGAGAGCCCATCTCAGAATATTAGGTGGTGAGCTATAGAGGAAGACATTTGATGTTGACTTCTGGCCTCCATATGCTCACACACACACCCACTGGCTCAACAATGGCACAAATGTCAAATAACATGGGAGAAACCAACCACTTTCTGATTGGATTTATGGCTTGTTTCACAAGTTGAAATCCATACCTGACACTGATAACAGGGTCAAGAACCTGGGGTTGAGAGGTTGCAAGCCCTATGGTAAAAACTACCACTATTACTGTGCTAAATGAGAACAGTATTGCAACAGCTTCTAATGAGTTATCATTATATCCATGGATTAGTGCATCTTTCAATCCTCATTACAGAATTTTTTTTACATCAGTAGATGGTGATTAATACAGATGGTGATTAACACAACTTGTCAAGGTGCTGCTAATAAGACACTGAGGAATGCTTAACCCTAAATTGGACATTTGTATCACATTCCTCCTCCCAACACTAAGGGATTATTGTAGATGAGGGGAAAGAAAGATTGTAGGATCCAGAGAGGTGGTAGAAGACTACACGCAACAGTGCTTTCCAGACATGTCAGGGCAGTCATATATTTGAACTCACAGTGGTGTGACAGTATGCACAAGACCTGCACAGGAGAGTGGTGAGGTCCCAACACAACGTCCCAACCTTGGCTAAGGAGCTATTGGCAATTGATAGCTGCTAGGAGAGGGAGAATTGATTTTCTTTAAGGGTATGGCCTCTGGTGGGTGATCACACTCCTCCGGTAGAAGACCACACATTCAAAAACATCTCAGCAGAACAAATTGGACTTCGTGGGTTTAAAATAGAATAAAGAAGACACACAGTTGGGTGAGTAGGTGTGATAAGTGCTTTTCTGTTGCTGTGATAAAATACCATGACCACAAGCAGATTATGGGAAACAAAAGAGTTTGTTTTGGCCTGTAGTTCTTGAGGGACAAGAGTCCATTGTGAGTCTGGGGGAGGGTGGGTAGCAGCTAGTGGCAGTTATGATGGCAGGAGCTGGAAGCTGAGAGATCACATCTTCAACTGTGAACACTGAACAGAGAGTTGGATAAGGTTATAGGCTCTCAAAGCTCACTGCCAGTGACATGCTTCCTCCAGCAAGGCTGTCCTTCCCTAAAGGTTCTGTAATATTACCAAAGTAGCACCACTAACTGGGGCCCAAGTGTTCAAACACCCAAGCCTATTGGGGACATTTCTCATTCAAACCACCAGAACAGGGAATAGGGTCTGGGGGAGGGAGGAGTTGGGGAGGGGGTGAATATGCTCAAAATACACTATACAAAGTTCTCAACTAATAAAACAAGAAAAAAAAGAGTGTAGTGATTTACTAATAGGAGATTTCACTCACACAGCCAGGGGCCAGCTTCCATTTCTTGTCTACACACAGACAAGGTTGGGGGCAGCCTCTTGATGGCACCCAGTAAAAGGTGTCTGAGAATGAACTGGGGACCAGGTTAGATTGTGAGATCTCTTCCAGCTCTGTTCCTTTGGTTTCAAGGCTCTCCCCACCCCCATGTGTGGGAATTTATGTATATGTGTATGTCTTTATATGTGAGTGTGTATGTGTGTGTATATGTGTTAGCATGTGTGGATATGTGTTGTAATGTGTATGTGGCGGGGAGGGGATGGAGGTCAGAGGTTGACATCAAATGTCTTCTCTGATTGCTCTCCACTCTGCTTTTTCAGACAGGGTCAGTCACTGAACCTGGAACTCTGATTCAACTAGACTTCTGGCCAGTGATCTCTGGAATCCTTTTGTCTCTATCTCCCTGCTGGGATTACAGGCATGTGCTGCCATGCACATCTTTTTACCATGGATGCTGGGGATCTCAATTTGGTTCCTCTGGCTTGTGTGGCAAGCACTTTACCATATCTTCAAACCTTGTTTTTTTTTTCAAAAGGGAATTTGATTTAGGACCAGGCTTTCTCCTAGACTGGGAAAGTAAACATTTTTCATTCTCAAAGCCTGCAAATTAATCTTTTTTTTCCTTTTTTTTTTTTTTTTTGAAATCAGAGCCAAGTGCTGAGCCTCTGACCAGGAGGCCCTGAGCCTGCTGCCCCTGGGGCAGGATCAGCAAGTGTACCAGCTGATACATATGCATGTCTCTAGCTGTGGAAGCTTGGGGCCCTGGGCATCCAGGGGGTAAAGCTTTGCTCACTAATCATAGCACAGCATCCAAGTTTGCTGCAAATCCCCTATTATCTCTGCATCATTAGTAGTTTCTAAGCTGCCGACAACTAATTTCACAGTGAATCTTATTTCTCCCCGATATTTTAAATAAGCCATCACACTGGGACCCAGCTGACATGCTGCTGAGAAAAAAGCAAGCCAGCATTCAGTGGGTTTTCAGAGAACCTCCTTCCATTAGGCCCTGGGTAGAATCTGAGGAGGTATGTTCATGAAGACACTCTCCCCTCACCCTGATTAAATCAGACATGCCTTAGTAGTAGAGGGAGTTTTGAGGGTTGAGGCTCTTTCTGTGCCTCAGCTTTTTCCTCCAGTCACCCTGAGTGTGGATGAATGTCTCAGATCCTCAGAAAAGAGAAAAACAGGTTAACCTAGGCCTGATAGTTCAGGCCCAACATCTCAGCTCCTCAAGAGGCTGAGACAGGAGGATTGCAGATTCAAGGCTTGCCTGGGCTGTAGAGTGAGTTTAAGGCCAGACCAGAAAACTTAATGAGATCCTATTTTAACATATAAAGTAAAAATGGGTCTGGGGTGCTCACTGGGCACTGGTGGCACACGCCTTTAATCCCAGCACTCGGGAGGCAGGATCTCTGTGAGTTCGAGACCAGCCTGGTCTACAAGAGCTAGTTCCAGGACAGCCTCCAAAACCACAGAGAAACCCTGTCTCAAAAAACAAAAACAAAAACAAAATGGGTTTGGGGTATAGCCCAGTGGCAGGGCACCTGCTTGGTATGGATGAGATCCCGGGTTCTGTCCCTAGTACCAGTGCTTCTAACAGGGACACTCACAAGCTCAGGTCTAGAGTATGTGACAGAATGCACCTGCTGTATAGAGAGCCTGACATGTGCTCAACACATTTACCTTTTATTATTTTTCCTTCACAATGCTTTTTAGCAAGTGGCTCATTTGTGCTTCAAACTGTAAGTGGAGTTGACACTATCCGGCAGACCCTCTCCATTTCTGGTCATCTCAATGCATGGGGAATGATGACCCTTGGAAGGGGGAACAATGAGAGAATGCAGGAGCCTCTGGCATGTAGCCTTGGCCCTGTAGAGCAGAAAAGATGGAGAGTGGCTGGCCTCTGGGGAGCTTCCACCCCTGAGCTGTGGCCAGTTCTTGTCCCCTGTGGGGCCTGGCATAGTTCCCATGGAGGAATGCTGAGCTTTCGGGGGCAGTGCCCAGCTGCTTGTCTGTGTATCATGGTCCCTCTGAGACATTGGGAAACCCATAGTCATTCTGTTCTTTGGGCATGGAGGACAGCTCCTTTCCAGAATTAGTTATGTTGCCAGTTGCCTTGGCAAAATATCTGAAAAGCAGCAGATTAGGGGAGGAAGGGCTTATTTTGACTTACAGCCTGAGTCCATTATGGATACAGGAGCAGGGGGTGACAAACTGATCCCACTAGATCTGTAAGAGGAAATCAGAGAGTGAACAGGAAGTTGGGCTGGGCTGTAAAACTTCAAAGCCTGGGCCCAGAGACCCACAGAGACTTTATCTCCTAAAGGGATAAACCTTCCCAAACAATGTCAGCAGCTGCAGAGCAAGTATTCAAACATGGTCGCCGATGGGGGACATGTCATATCCACACCATAGTAGTCTCCCACATGGGAGCTCCTTTCTTCCAGTAACAGAAGAGATTAGAATGAGGTTACAGAGGAGGAGTCCCTGTCCCTGAATGCAAAGCTGAGTGTGCATATATGCTCCTTTAATACCCACTGCAGCCCGCTGTGTCTGGGTGGGCTCCTGCTGTACGCTCTAGCCGAGCAGAGTGAGGCTTGGCAGAGGCAGATCTCTATCCCCCAGGCCCACTACGAGCAGATTTCTGCTAACACACAATGCTGTGGCCAAGTAGAGGAAGTATTACTCCTCTGCTCTTATGAGAGACCTTACTTCCTCCTCATCCCCACAGGTGCCCAACCTCTTAGAAACAGATCCATAGGGCTGCCCTTTGCAGCCTTCACAGCTCAGTGAAGGAGAAGGAATGTTGTAGGCAGAGGTTTCTGTCCTTCCAAGTCCCACAACCATTTAGTCACAAATAAACACACAAAGGCTTATATTAATTATAAACTGGCTGATGGCTCAGGCTTCTTATTGGCTAGCTCTCTCAATTATTAATCCATTTCTGTTAATATGTGTATCTTCATGTGGTCTTGACTTATCAGTGATGCCTGGGCCTCTTTCTTCCTTGGTAGCTACGTGACATCTCCTTGGAGACTGCTTCTCTGCCTTTCCTCTTCCCAGAATTCTCCTAGTCTGGTATCCTTGCTTATACTTCCTGCCTGGCTACTGGCCAATCAGCACTTATTCATAAGCCAATAAAAAATAAAACATGTATTCACAGCATACAGAAGGACATTCCCCATCAGAGTGTTTCGAGTTACTGTCATCCAAATGAAACAACCACCATCTTGGGGGTCATCCATGTGTGGCTGGCTGACAGTTTACACCACCATATAGTCAGGAAGTATGGCAGGAGATTCTCTCCTGATTATCCACCTGCTTCCCACCACCTGACAATGTTGTATATGGCCTGGGGGAGGAGCTAGAATCTATAAAGACCAGGGAAAACTGGAGCAGGGGCTCCATCTATGTGCTTATAGGGGGAGCCCTCCTTGGTGTTGAGTAAGACTTCCAGGTACAACTTGTTGGGGGACGGGTGCCTACACCTCTGTAAGTAACCTTTCACTTAGGCTTCCCAGTGTGAACTTTTGCTAAATTGAGTCATGCCTTGGTTTGTTGTTAGAACCTAGAGAAGAAAGGTAGACTTTGCTTTACATCTTTCCTGGGGAAGAAATTTTATCAGCTAAGGGGAAGAGAACAGAGGCATCCATGGTGTTTTGATGGGGAGAGATAACCACTTCTCAGGTAGGATTAACCAGGTTGGGTTCACTGGAAGGCTTCTCATCTCCAAGGTACCCAGGAATCTACAAGAACCAAGAGTATAGTTCTCTTTTGCTGTCTGTTGCTGTGATAAACACTATCTCCAAATACAGTTTGGGGAGGAAAAGGTTTGTTTAAGCTTAGACACTGTAGTCCGTCATGGAGGGAAGCCATGGTGGGAATGCAAGCAGGACTTGAAACAGAAGCATGCAGGAATGCTGCTTGCTGCCATTCTCACTAGCTCATGCCCAGCTGGATTTCTTACACAGCCCAGGACCACCTGCCCAGGGAGGGCACCGTGGGCTGGGCCCTCACACATTGATCAGCAATCAAGGCAGTTCCCCAGACCTGGCCAAAGGTTAAACTCATTTGGGCAATCCCTTGACTGAGATTTTCTCTTCATTAATGACTCTTCATTGTATCAATGAAGGGAGGGAGGAATGATGTGCTGGATGTGACAGGGAATGGAGTGGATTCCAGTGTTTCAAGATGGGCAATAAACCAGTAGGACGCATGCATATGACATTATGGTGGGTAGGAAGAGCCATGGAACAAAGGATGGGGAAGGGGATATGGGACTGTGACCCTACATCAACAGCAAGGCTTCTTCCCAGAGTGGGCTTATGCAGCCCAATGCATAGGGCCCTGGTGTACTAGACTTCTGGAGACACAATTTGTGTCATAGACCCTGAGGATTCCTTCTAAGAGATTTACTGTGTGAGTTCCCCTCTGGAGGGTGTGTCACACATCCATAGGCCATTGCAGGGCTCAGGAGCATGCTTGTTGTCTAGTGGCTAAGTGCCACATTCTCCCAGTTAGCTTTAACTGTCAAGTGACATAGCATGAGGTCGTTTGAGAAGAGAATCTCAAATGAGGAATTGCTTAGATCAATTGGCCTACAAGACTTGTCTGTGGGACATTGTCTTGATTGTATGAAGGAAGACCCAGCTGTGGGTAGCACCATTCTCTAGGTCTTGAACTGTATAAGAAAGCCAACATGAGCTTATGAGCCACCTAGTTATCTCTGTTTCTCTGTGGTTTCTGCTTCAAGCTCTTGCTTGCATTCCTGTCCTGACATTCCTTGGTGATGGCTGTGTCCTGGAAGCATGAGCAAAATAAACCCTTTACTACCCAAGTTGCTTTTTTCTTTCTTCAGAGAGACTTATCACAGCAACAGAGAGGAAGGTAGAGAATACACTGTGCCTGAAAACCAGCCAGATGGGGAGTGGTAGGGAGGAAGGGAACACATGATGCCCAGAGCTGTGCATAGACAGTTCCCAGAGAGCCTTGTAAACACTAACCATAATTTTTTTGTTTTGTTTTGTTTTTTGAGCCAGGGTTTCTCTGTGGCTTTGGAGGCTGTCCTGGAACTTGCTCTTGTAGTCCAGGCTGTTCTCGAACTCACAGAGATCTGCCTGCCTCTGCCTCCCGAGTGCTGGGATTAAAGGCGTGCGCCACCAACGTCAGGCTCCATAAATGTTTTTGTGTCCATGATTGTTGCAGTGAAGATTACCTTTGCAATCTGCAATGGGCTCCACCATCTTGTGTTACTCCTGGACTACACCACCAGGAACAAAAACTGGGGCTGTGGGCGGTGGGGCCATGGAGCAGTGGGGCTGTGGTCCAGACCCCTAGAAAGCCCTGGAGGGTCTGTAGTAGGGAGATTTTGTTGTTTTGCTTTATGCTGGCTTAACCTCATGATCCTCCCTTCTCAGCCTCCCAAATTCTGGGGCTACAGATGTGGGGTGCGACACCCTAGCTTTGGAGCTCAGAGTCTTTCTTCTTGAAGAATGATTTGCTCTGGAATCCTCTGAGTGCTCTTCAAGCTGGTCAGGAGTTCTTTTTGATTCCTCTGCTTGCCCAAGCAGCAGAGGCAGGCTGCCAATGAGATGGGGGAGGCTTTACTCGTGTAGCTACTTGAACTTGGGCTGTTTGGAGTTGATGAGCATCTGCCCTTAAGCAGCTATGTGAATTATCAGAAAGAAATACATGAAAGTGATCCACTGGAGATCAAAATCCTTGATTCCAGACCTTCCCAGGTTGGTGTGTCTTAGAGATGTCCTGTTAATTAGGTAACACTTGTATGGGTGGATGGACAGATGAAAAGCCTACATCAAGTGTCGGGCCTGTAGCTGCGAAATGGCACAAGTCAGGGCTGGGATTGAAATGAAAATTTCACATAAGCAAGAGTGTGTCCCAGTCAGGTGCAGTGATTGGAGATTGTGTGAGGCTGAATATACCCAGCCACCCCCTCCTGGGCCAGGCAGCCTCAAGTCCTGGCTGAATTGAAGCTGGCAAACACATAAATGGGGGAATTTTCTAGAGGTAATTACAGGGGAGGGAGGGAGGCATGTGGGAGGGATGCTCCTTGTGCTTCTGGGAGGGGTCTCTCCTTTTCCTTGGTATAAAGGACTCTCTTCCTCTGATACTATTCTGTTTTCATGTACACTGCCCTGGATTGGGTGAGGGACTTAGGTACCAGGTACCTGTGTGGTCTCCAGAGGGGAGTGGGGTGTGTTTGTGCCCAAGCTTAGTCACTTGTCCTATGCACCTGTTGACACCCACTCACTTACCTGGGCTTCCTTTTTCGTTCTAGGACTTGTCTCATCCAAAAGGCACTGTGATGGAGCCCAGAGGCTCCTGAGCTGCCTTGAGGCTTGGTATCTGTTTGGCAAGACCCTCCTGAAATGGTATTCTTACCTGGAATGTCCCTCAGGGTTCACTGTGAGAACATTTGAGATCCCTTGAAGGAAGCAAAAATCATTGAACCCTTGTTTTAGTGTTTGCTATGTCCCCACATCAGTAGGCAGTGCTTTACTCCCTGAACCTCAAAAGTACTTCTAGGGCAGGGGCTAGGTATGGTCCATTGTATACTTGAGAGGGGTCCAGAGAGTGGATTTCCCCCAAATCACATGATCAGACCACTGGTGGCTGCTGTAAGCATTGAGACCGACTTACAGTGATGGTCCTTGTTGGCCACTCTCCATCATTGGTCTCTGCCCCTCTCCTTCAGCAGCCTAGGAAGAGGTGTGAAGCCTAGGCAGCTGCTGGGCTCGTGAACTTAGTCTCATGGTCCCTGTGGATGCAGGGGTGTCTGTCTGACTTCTCAAACATCCTGGAGGGCCTTCCTGAGCAGCCCATGTTGGTGCTTCAGAGTCCAAGGTCATGGGTTCCAGAGTTGCTTGTTGATCTCCAGCTCCACCCATTTTCCTGAAGGTCAAGATTTCATTCTTCTTTATGACTGAATAAAACCTATGTGTGCATGGACCATGTTTTCTTTATCCATGTCTCTGTTGGTGGCCGGCTAGCTGGCTCCACACCTTGTGAATAGTGCAGCAATAAACATGGACATGTTGGGACCTCTGTATGTGCTGACTTAGATTCATGCTTTTAAAAAAAGGTACTCTCATCTATGGAGTGGTGCCCCATTTCATTCATTTATCTCCTTGTTTTCTCTAGCCTCCCCAGTGTGGCTCCTCCATACCGAAAGAGGGCACTGGATCAGCTGGAGCTGGAGTTACAGAAGGTTACCGACTGCTTGATGTGGGTGTGGGGATTCAGGTCCTCTTGAAGAACCATCTCTCCATACCCAAATTCCTTTATGTTAAACAAGCTAAACCAGACTCAGAAAGACAATATTGCATGCTTTCTGTCTTATACCGAGTATAGATTTGTGTGTGTGTGTGTGTGTGTGTGTGTGTGTGTGTGTGTGTGTGTAAAGTAGTAAGTGAATTGAGAAAGGGAGGAAGAGGTCTGCAGGGGGAGACAGTAGGGGGCCAGTAAACAGGACAGGGTAATGGAACACAAACAAGTGACATCAAAACAGAAGGGAGATTATCTGGGAGTAGGGAGGGGGGTCAGTAGGAGGTGGAGAAAGAGAGTGATTAAGAAGGAAGTTTAATGATACAGTGATGAAATGAAACTCATCATTTTTTCTTCTAGCTGAAATATTAGTAATAAAAACAACCTTGGCCGGGCGTTGGTGGCGCACGCCTTTAATCCCAGCACTCGGGAGGCAGCGGCAGGCGCATCTCTGTGAGTTTGAGGCCAGCCTGGTCTACAGAGTGAGTGCCAGGATATGCTCCAAAGCTACACAGAGAAACCCTGTCTCGAAAAACCAAAAAAAAAAAAAAAAACAAAAACAAAAACAACAACAAAAAAACAACTTTGAAGACTGAGACATGGCTCAATCAGTTCAGTGTTTGCAATGTAATCATGAGCATCTGAGCTTGATACCCAGCATCCACTCAAAAGGCTGGATTCATGGGTGCACATGCCTACAACCTCAGCTCCTGTCATTTGCTGTCCAGAAATTTAGCTGAATCTGTATGCTCCATGTTCAGTAAGAGACTGTGTCTCAAAAAATAAGGTGGATGGTGGTTGAGAAAGAAACTTGAAGTTGGCCTCACACACACCCCAAACCCCAAATCACATGAAGTGTTCTCAGGTGCAGATTCCACCGTAGCATCTGAACTATAATAATATGCTTGCTTGGTATCTGGCGTAGCCACATCAGGAGTCTACTCTCATCTAGAGCATGGCACGTTCTGTTTCATTATCTTCCCATGGACTCTTAGCCTCCCCAGCCCCCTGATACCAGTTTCAGAACTTTTACAGTCACTCTTGTTCCCTGGTCACAGATGAACCAAACAGCATGCTGGGAGTGAGAAAGGATTCCCACAGAACAGAACTTGGCTTACACTCACATAAACAATATGAATGAAAATTAACTTAAAGATCCTTTCTCCCCCCTTAACTGCGACATTATACCGATGGGCCTGCTTGATTTCCTACATGGCTACCTTTACAAAAGGGCCCGCTGTTTTACGATGTCAGATGTGACCTTTCCGATAAAACGTGCACACTGCGCCACACACAGAGGACTCTTCGAAGCTAGTAATTTTCATGATGCAAATTTCGGAGCAGAACGAGCCCATTAACCAAATTAGCAATTCATAAACGCAAAAGTTCACGGCCAGGAAGCAGCCACGTCTTTCTAGAAGGTATAATTTTAGCCCATTGTAGAGTTAAAGTGTGGTTTCTCCCCTTTAAATATATTTTTTTTAAAAAAACAGTAGATGAGGGTTCTAATTAAATAGGTGAAAGCCATGTATGAAAGAAAATCAGATGTACAGGCGGCAAGGTGAACGGGTGACTAGTGACTAACAAGGAGACGGAGATCTCTACCCAGGCAGGAGGGCACTACCCTGGCTGTACATGTGTGATACAGGCCACAAGGGGAGCTCTGCACATGCCTTGTGGAAGGCACTGATTGATTGCGAGCTGGGCAAGTGCGCTTAGCATACTTTGGAGGTGATGTCCCACTTGATGCATGGTCCATAACCTAGGGATGGGAGCATTAGATATACATAACCTTCTAAAGACTCATCTTGTGTCTAGTTTTGAAGAAGACCATACTAGAAGACATGAGATGGGCAGTGTCTCAGCTGAATGTGATTCTTCAAGAAGTTAGAGCTATTCAAAGCCAGGCAAGGCGGCTTCTGCCTGTGGTCCCAGCACTCAAGAGGCCAGGTGGATTAGTAACCTTTCTCATTGCTATGACAAAATGCCAGACTGGGACTGAAGGCATTTAAGGAAGGAAGAGTAACAGTGTGAGGGTTCAGTCCATCAGTGCAGGGAAGTATGGTGGCAGGAGTGTGAGGCAGCTGGTCACATGGCATCTGCAGTCAGGAAGCAGAGACAGACAAATGCTGGGCATTGGATTGATTGTGTTTTTTATTCAGTCCAGGACTCCAGCCCAGGGAATGGCACTGCCCACATTGAGGGTAGGTCTCCCCACATTAAATAACCCAATGTAGAAAATCTCTCACAGACAGGTTGTAAGGCTTGTCTTGTAGAAATTTCTAGATCCAATCAGGCTGACAATCAGCATTAGCTATCACACTAAGGTAGGAGGATCACAGTGAGTTTAAGGCTAGCCTGGCCTACATAGACCCTGTCTCAAACAAACAACATACCATGCATCCCATAGCCTTGTTCTGATAACTGGCCATGTGATTCTGTACACAGCTGCATGCTCTAGCAGTGTGTGAATTCACCACATTTTGTCTGTCTGTTCTCAGTGGATGGACATTTGGGTTGTTTCCACTCCTGGCAATTGTATGGATGATACCCTGAATATTCATGAGCACATTTTTTTTGTTTGAAAGCCTTTTCTTTTTTTCTTTTTTTTCCTTTTTCTTTTCTTTTTTTCTTTTCATTTTTCTTTTTTTTTCAATTGTTTGGAGTCTGTACCCAAAACAAGAGTGAAACACCGATGCTTCAAAGGGGGAAACTTGGAAAACAGGATGCTGAACACAAGAATCCAGGTGCAGAAGGCTAAAGGCTTGGCAGCTGCTCTGACCTTTCAGGTGGTACAACTGGGGTGAAGTGCAATCAATAACTAGAGGAATGTTTTCATTTTGTTGATTCTTGTGATAAAAGCACAAGCAACTTGAGGGGGAAAGAATTTATTATAGCTAACAGTTCAAGGGTATTTGTCATCAGGGTGGGGCAGTGAAGGCAGCAGGAATGTGAAGTAGCTGGTCACATGGCATCCACAACCAGGAAGCAGAGAGCAGGGAATGCGTGCTGCTGCTCACTTCCCTTTCTCCACCTATACAGTTCAGAGTCTTACCAGGGAATGATGTCATCTGTAGTGGCTGGGTTCTGCCATCTAAATTCATGCAGTCATGATAATCCTCCAAAGACATACTCTGCAGCCTGTGTCTCATGTGATTCTTTTTAAAAAAACATTTATGTGTACATATGTATGTATGTATATACGTATGTATGCATGTGTGTGTATGTATATATGAATGTGTGTGTGCACATGTGTAGTGTGTTTGTGTGCAGGCATCCATGGAGGCCTGAAGAAGACATTGAATCTGTTAGAGCTGCTGTAATAGTGTTTGTGAGACACCCAGTGTGGTGCTGGGAGCCACTCCATTCTTTGGTACAGTAGGAAACAATCAAGTCCAGCTCCAGCCAAATGATTTCAGTTTCTGAAAAGTTGATAATCTACACTAACTGTCACAGGGGTAGAGATCCTAAATGCCCCAGGGTCCTATTCTACAAACATGGCTTCCCTACAAGTTAACCCACCTGGAGTGTCAAAACCACCAGGTTGAGAAACCCACCCAGATGTGGGATGAAAACACAGGCCATGGGTTGGGACCTCAAACCCCTGAGGGCATAGCTGTTGGCTGTTTTTGGACTCACTGTCCCCTCTTTTTATCTGTATCTTTGTGATCATCTCATTATTTAAAAGCACATCAAATTACAGGTAATATTGGTCAGGTGAAATGGCTCTGTAGGGAAAGGTACTTGAAGGCAGTTTGGTCTCTGAGACCTGTACTAGAGAAGGAAAGAACTGATTCCTGGTAGTTGTCCTCTGACCTCCATAGATGTACCATGACACACAAGAGTGCTCACACACAGAATAAATCAATAAAAAATCTTAAAGTGCAGATAACATTCAAATGTGCTCTTCTCTTCCCTGATTGGGGGTGGCCATGGATCTCTCCTAATATTTCCAATAAAAAAAAAAAAAAAGAGAAAGAGCAGAGACAAGCACTCTCTTTTTCCCTCCAGAGTTAGTGGAGAATTCTTCTTTAGCCTCTTAGTCCATGCTTGGGTACTTTGTAAATGTCAGTATCCACAGACTGCTGTGTGGGTTTGCATGCTGCCTTGGCCAGATGCAGAGGGAAGGTAAATCCTTTTGGAATGTGCATACAATCTCCTAACTTCCACTGACTCAAAGGCTAAAGATTTGGTCAATGACATCCGAGGACTACACAGCGGTCTCCATACTTTGTTTTAATGTAATGTTCCCTTAGATGCTGTGTATGTGCATGTGTTTGTATGGAGGCTACATGAAAATTTCTCTTGTCATTCCTCAGGAGCTATCTGTCTTGTTTTTGCTTTTTCGATAATGTCTCTTACAGGGCAAAGGGCTTGCATAGTTGACTAGAGGGTCTGACCAGCAAGCCTCACCTGTCTCCCTCTCCCCAGTGCTGGGATTACAAGTGGATGCCACCTCTCCTAGCTTTTTTTTTCTTTTGAATGTGCATTTGAGGGATCAAACTCAGGTACTTTGCTTGCAAAGTGCTTTATCAACTGAGATATTTCCTTAGCCATTACCAGTGTGTTTTTAAAGTTCCCTGATGTATGATTTCCTTTATTCTGTTACTATAGAAACTTCATGAGGCCATTACCACATTGGAACATGATACTCTGTGTTCCTGGACCATGGTCACTCATGTTTGACTTGCATTGGCACTGCATGGGAAGAGGCTCTCCCCTTCCTCTAAGAGAATAATACTTGGGCTGGGAGGCTGACCGTGATGGCCAGAGAGATGTGAGGTGACCCTCTGCACACTCAGTCACAGGAAGTCACACTTGTCAGGACCTTCAGAGGCAGCCACAGCCCATTGTGGCGGTGGTGGTGGAGAGGGCAGGAGCTCTGCAGTGTGGTCCTTTATCATCCCACATCCTGCCCCAGGTGGGGAGAGAGAGGAGACGGCCTGGCTGCCCAGTCTGCATTTTTCTTTTCATTTCCTTCTTTCTTTTTCCCCTTTCTTTCTTTCTTTTTTTTCTGCAGAGATGGAGAATAAAGCTGTGGCTTCCTGCTATTAAGCGAGAGTGTGATTAGTTATAGGAAAATCAATTCATTCTTTGGCTTTGGGGAAGGCTTTTAAGTGTGAAAGGGGATGCTAATCCCCTGAGAAATGATTTTTAAGCAAAACTGCCTGAGTTGTGCCAGCTGCTTAGATAAACACAGAGGGGAGGGATGGCTGGCTGCTTTTCTCTGTGCACCAGGCTCACAGGAGTTGGTCTGTTTCTCTCATGCTCCTTCCTTCCTCCCTCCTTCCTTCCTTCTTCCTCCCTCCCTCCCTCCCTCCCTCCCTCCCTCCCTCCCTCCCTCCCTCCCTCCCTCCCTCTCTCTCTCTCTCTCTCTCTCTCTCTCTCTCTCTCTCTCTCTCTCCTTACTTCCTTCTTTACCCATTCCTGTCCTCTCTTCTTCTCCCTTCTCTTGTCTCTTTCTCTTCCCTCTATCTTTCCTTTTTCACTTCCTTTCTCTTTTCCTCCATTCTTCCTTCCCCTCTTTCGGTGTCTCCTGAGGAAAGGGACCCAGGCTGGTTGTCTCCAAATATTGAGAGTACTTACCCACCTCTGTCCTTACTTTTTATCCCCCCCCACACACACTCTGTTTCCTTTTGTTCTTTCCTGTTTTCCTTCCCACTGTGACCCCGCCTTCTTTCCCTAGAGAATACAGACTTCTTGTAGGACAGTCATTGAAGTTTGGAGTGGTCTTTAGACTCTGTCAAAGGCTAAGATGATCCTATCTATCTATCTATCTATCTATCTATCTATCTATCTATCTATCATTCATGCCATCTTGAAGAACCACAGGACCTGAAGCACATATTCCTTTTAGAAGCCGTGTCAGCTTCCACCTGCCCAGGATTGTCAGCAGCAGCCCTTGCCCTGCCCTGTATGTGACATTGTTAGTTACACTGAGCCTTGGTCCTCCAACCATGGTGCTCCTGGCAGTCACCGGCATCCATGCTGGTCCCCATCTGTCTGTGTACTGGGTTCTCCTCTCTGGATACATGGGGACTCCTTACTTCAGAGTTCCACTAAGATGGTTGTTACCCAAACAGGAGAACCCACTTACATACCAGAGGCAGCAACACCAATAACAGCATGTTAACAGCAACACTGTTAACAGGATAACGGCAACACTCTTAGTAATGATGATGGTGATGACACATTTACACAGCTGACATAGCCTGGGAGATCACCAGTCACCAGAGACACTGGTGGCACTTTATGTTTGATCTCATTCAGTATTTCTAGTGACCTCATAAGGCAGCTGCTATCATCAACCCATCTTACAGATGGGGAAACAGGTTCTGTGAGGCTCACTAATGGGCCAAAAGATAGGATCTGAGAGGTGGATGTGGGTTGGTTGGATTGCTGGCTTTCCTTTCTCATTGGTAGACTGGGTTGCAGGGAGAATGCAGGTGCTTCAGAGACTAAGGTTGAGTTAGTACTACATTGTGTTAGCAGAGTCCTCCATCAGCAAGCCAGGCTTGTGTAGACAGTCTGTGGTCAGCCCTGAAGGTACCACACATCTTTACGTACATCCCAGAAGGCTTTGCACACCATGCTCTGGTTCTACCTGGGCAGGCAACATGCAGATGCTTATCTAAGAGGTAGAATATTTATCCAGAGTGGGGTGAGCTTATCCAGAGAGGGCTGAGCTTACATAGGAAACAGAGTCAACTTTTACAGGAAGTGGGCAAATGTATATAGGAAGTGAAGTGAGTTTGTCAAGCAAGTAAGACGTTGATATCTAGGAAGTAGGGTGAGCTGATCCAGAAGTGGAGCAAGTTTATCTAGGAAGTGGGTGAGCTTATCTAGGAGGTAGGGTGAATCTATCAAGGAGTTAGGTGTAGCTCTCCATACTGTGTCCATTTCTGGGTGGTCCAAAGACTTGCACATCTGTGATGGAAGGAGACAGCTTGAAGCTAAACTCAAGGCCTGCTACTTCCCAGTTTCGAGTTTTTCGGTAGGTTATGGGTTTTCTCTGCCTCTGCTCAGCCACTTCATTTGCATCATGTCCAAGCTTCAAGGTGTCACCTGCAGGGTACACTGCATATGCACCACCCATGGAAAAATGCACTGAGCACCCAGATGGCTGATACTGGGCCCAACCCTCTTCAAGTCAGTCTGAATGGAAAGGCTCCCATTAGCCCTTTTCTGTTCCATTCTTTGCACACATGTGAATGTGCCGGGATTGTATGGGGAAGTCAGGGTACTGAATATATTACTGGGCTTGGGGTGGCTACCTCCCACTGCCTCCCTTTGTGGTGTCCTTCTCCTCACAGAACCAAAGATCCTTCTACTATATTAGCAATCACTCCCCTCTCTGCAAGACTTGATCTGGGCCAGATGTTGGCACTTTATCTGTTTCCAGATGTGCTTAGAACTGTTCTTTCCCACAGTGGGGGTTGGAATGATGTGATGGTTTGAATAAAAATGGCCCCTATATTCTCACAGGGAGTAGCATTATTGGAGGTGTGGCTTTGTTGGAGTGGTGTGGCCCTGTTGAAAGAAGTGTTTCATGGGGTGGGGGTAGGGGAGTTAGGTGGAAGGCCGACTTTGAGGTTTCAGAAGCTCAAGCAGGCCCAGTGGCTCTCTTTCTTCCCACTACCTGCTGATTCAGATTGTCTCTATAGCACCATGTCTGCCTGTGAGCCACCATGATTCCCACCATGAAGATAATGAACTAAACCTCTGAGTTATAAGCCAGTCCCAATTAAATGCTTTCCTTTATAATACTTGCCATGGTCATGGTGTCTCTTCACAGAAATAGAAACCTAACTAAGACAGATGGGACGCCAGTCCCAGCTAGCTCACCTGCAGTCTCTAGGCCAGGCCATATGTGCCTTCTGTGTACTGCAGCTGAGTTTAAGGGTCTGTTTCCAGCTCAGCCGAGACTAGGAGGCAGGGGGGGTCTTCACTAAGTCCATAAAAGAAGAGAGATTAAAGCTGGTATCTTCTTTCCACTTTGAGTATATCATGAGAGCCCATCTGGCTAGCCATTTGCCCAACAGGGTGAGCAGGGAGGGGCCCCGCTGGTGGTAACTTTTCTGTTGGTGTGCCTGCTGTTGGGGCTATGATTCCTGTTTGCTGGGGAGACTGCAGTGGGACACATCAGGTCAGGTGTGGTTCTCACTGTGCCAGGGTGTAACTCACCTTACTCTGATCTTCGCCTGTAAAAAACTGGCTCATGCTGTGGCTGTTGGAGCTAATCCCTGTGAAGGGTTTGGAAATGTTCTTTGATCCACATTGTATGATGTGGATTCCAGTTTTTGAGAGCCACAAGCTAAGTTCTTAGGAGTCTTAAAAGTCAGATGTTAAGCTGTTGAACTTGATTGAGAGAATTTAAACCATAGGAATACATAAGTCAGGGTTCCCCCACGTGGAATTCAGGAAGTAATCAGGGAGTCTGATGGAGGAATCCTGTCCCTTCTTTCCTATCTGGGTTCTCTCTCCTACTTGGTGGTAAACTCCAGACATCAAGAAGGATCTCAGGTCCAGCTAGGCCTCTTCTGGATGTGGGAATAACAGAAAAGGGGCTTGGGGGAAACAATTCAATTGGTAAAATGCTCAAAGACCTGAGTTTATTCCCCAGATTCCATGTAAGAAGAGTCATGTGTGGCAACACTTGTAATCTCAGTATTGGACAGGTGGAGGCAAGTGGATCCCTGGAGCTCACAGTCTAGTCTACTCGATGTGTTCTAGGCTGATGAGAGACCCTGCCCAAAAAAACAGATGGATAGCTCATAAGTGACAACAGCAGAGGTTGTAGGCCTCTACATGCCAGAGTGGACACATGTATGTGCATCTACCCATGCATCCCACATGCATGTGTACATGAATCAACACACGAGCGTGCACACATGCACGCACACATGTGCGCACGCACATACACACACACACACACACACACACACAAAACAAAGGAAAAAGAAATTGGCATTTTCTAACACTGTACCTACCATGTGCAATGAATATACACAGCAAATTACTTAAAAAGAGCAACAAATCTCAATTTGTTTAAGATGTTTACTACCAAACACTACTCATCAGGGTAGATAATCTTGATGTAAGACAGGATGCAAATATGACACGTGGGATGGAGCTACTCTTTCATGGGGTGCTGTTTTGTGTTGAGCTTGGTGTCAGGAGTTCCTTATGGATATTATTTTAATTTTGTGGTACTGTGTAGCAATCATTGTCAGTCTCCTTTTGCACAATGAGAAGCTGAAGTTCAGAGAAAGTGAGCAAAGCTGAGGCAGTCACAGAGGAAGAGGCATGGCCAGTGTGTGTGCACCAAAGCTGGGCATTTCACTGCTGTGCTGTCTTGCCCTTGGCCATCTTGAAGACATCATTGATGATCAACCATAAAAAAATTTGTTTAGGATGGAAGGAGACAGCTCAGTGGGTGAAGTGCTTTCCACCTGAGCATGAGGACCCCTACATAAGAAGCCAGGCATAGGGGCTGGAGAGATGGCTTAGTGGTTAGGAGCACTTACTGCTTTTCTAGAGGATCCAAGTTCAGCTCCCAGACACCATATTGGTTGGCTCATAGTAACTCTTGCTCCAGGGAACCCATCACCATCTTCTGGCCTCTGTGGTCACTGCACACCCCTGTGCAAACTCTCTCTCTCTCTCTCTCTCTCTCTCTCTCTCTCTCTCTCTCTCTCTCTCACACACACACACACACACACACACACACACACACACACACAAAACAAAAAACAAAAATTAAAACAAAAAAGAAAAAAGAAAAAATATGAGTGACTACTTAGTTTATTAGCCTTCTGGAAAAATCTAAGCCCCCAGGGGTTTTAATAGCATGCCCATCACTATGCAGCCCAAGAGAATCAGAGTTGGAATATTTATGAGTGGATCAACCTACAATATTTGGTATTTTATTCTAATCTAAGAATATCCTGCTGTTGGGAAGGTTCAAACACAGGTTAGGAACAAAAGGAGTAACAACAATGTAGAGAATGTGATAAGTATTAGATTCACGGGACTAGGTAAGGAGGAATTGATTACATTTTGTATGTAATTTATTCTCATATTTTCCTTTGAGGGGACTTGTTTGATATAGTAACATGTGACATAAAATACAAGTGATAGCCTGCTTGAATTGCTAGTCATACATAAATATATCCTGAGCAATAAAAAAATAAAATCAAAAATACATTTTTAAAGTTAATAAAATCAACCATTGGCTAGCATCAATGTAAATATATAATAGTTTCTTTTTCTTTTTAATTTAGTTTATAAGGCAGCAGGTGTCCTTATGGCATTTTCATACTCCCATAGTTTTGGTTGGCTACAATTCTTTTCTCTCTTCAAATATATTTTCACTCATGTTCAAGTACTATATGTGAAAGTGTGTTGGTGAACTCTGTTTCCCAAAGGTGTCTTACTTTTATTTCTGTTGCTGTGATAAAATATCTGGACAGAAAGAATCTTAAGGGATAAAGTTTTAATTTGACTCACAGTCATTGTGAAGAAGTCAAGGCAAGAACCTAAAACAGCTGTTCCCTCCACATCTACAGCCAAGAAGTGGATGCATGCATGCTTACTCTCTTGCTCACTTGTGCTCAGCTCATGTTTTCCACTTGTATACAGTTCAGTATCCCCTGCCTAGGGAATGGTGCCACCCACAGTGGACTGGGTCTTCTTCTCAAATTAATTAAGGCAATAAAGGCAGTTCCCCAGAAATGTCCATAGACCAACTAAGTAAGCAGTTCCTACTCTGAACTCCCTCAGTGATGGATCATGACTTGGGAGTGTAAGTCAAATAATCTCCCTCAAATTGTTTTTTTTTTTTTTTTAAATCGTGCTTATCACAGCAAAAGAAAACAAAAAGAACAGATATGAACAGTTAAATATTTGCAGCCCCTATGGCTACACTCAAACTTTCCTATAAATAGGTTTCTCCAAGTGTGTGGCTTGTGTTTTGATTGAGGCTCTGTTTATTAGTTTTCCTTTGAGAATGACCTGACTGAGTACTCAGCTTCTGATTTCACCAAATTCTAACCAAGCTCTTTGTGGTCTTGCAATCATGGGTTCCTTGCCATAAAAGCAACAACACCAATAATAGTTAACCTAGAAAATCTTATTGTAGACACATTTCAGTATCTCTCATGCTTCATCTGTGTAGCCAGACAGGTTGTTGATTTTAGTCACCATCTCACAATGGATGGAATAGAAGCTGGAGTTGAATAAAATAAATCTTCAAAATCTCAAACTAGCTAGTGGTAGGTTATGTTGACTCTTCTGTCACCACTGAAGTAGCTTTGACTTTCCTCTCATGATCTGTTTGTTGGAGGAGGGACCCAAGTCCTTGATCTTACTTCAGGGTCTCTAGACTCACAGGCTCCCAGTCAGCCATGTCTAGAAGGGTTGAATAGGTGATTCCAGTTAGTGGGTGAAGAGAAAACATGAAGAAGCACCAACAAACATGGGCTATTTTATTCTCATTGGCTATTTGAGAAATTAGGCAAGCAATCCTTTAAAAAGCCCAGAATCTAAGATCAAGGCACCACTCAAGGTTGAAAGAGCCCTTGATACAAGCAGAGAAAAATGCTTATTACAATCCAAGATTGGAGGTAAATCAAACCAAGTAGGCCACACTGCATAGTGTGACCTTTAACTGTCTCTCAAGGTCACTCTCTTATCAAATTAGCACACTTGGTTTAGTTGAAGAGATGCTCCTTGACCTTGGATACAGATACACGACAACAGGTTTCCTCTTCATTTCTGTCATTGGCTATATCTTTTGTTCTTTTTCTTTTTTTTTTCTCTAGAAGGGAGTTTGACCTGAAGGTGTTATGTGGATCTCCTGAAGATCTCCAGTTCCAAATTGGCTATTAGTTGTTTGATCAAGACATAGGCTAGCCTAGCCTAGTGAATATATATATATATATAAAAATCTAACATCAATTTGCCTATTTATTTTTTCCACTCATCCACCCATTCATGTATCTATCCATGCATTCGTGCATCCATCCATCTATCTGATCATTCAAGTAGTATCTTTCCATACAAATATCAATCCATCCATCCATCTACCCATCCATTCACCTAACAACTACTTACCATTCACATAATCAACATGCTAAGTTCTGGGGTGCACTGTAAACATCAAGAACTGGTCCTCTGACCTCAGAACTTTAGTTGTAGGAAAAGATCTGTAATTTCCAATGTTTGGACACTGCTGTGTCCTTTATATTCCAATTTCTCAGACGTGAAACTTCCCTTGTCATGCAGTAGGCACCCAACAGATGTGTTGGAAAAGTCCATGAATAAATCACATAGAAATGCTCAAATGCTTGCAAGGTCAAAAGAGAAGCCAAGCCCATCAGGGAGACAGGACATGAGGGTAGGATGGAGGAAAGGACAACTGATAGGGCTCAGAAGACACACTGCAGCTGTGCTGGTGTCTTATTCCACCTGCCTGTAGCTCATGCATTAACCACTGTATAGATTTCTGGCTCACATCTTTTAAACTGGGGTTCATAGATAGGACTCAATCATAAAGGCAGCAAATGACAGTGGCTTCCATTAGGATCTGTGACTTTGTCACCAATCAAATTGGAGCTATTTTCATAACACATTGCAGTTGTTGTAAATTATTATTTGTGTTCATCACCACTGTGAAATGGTTGTGGTCATTAGGTCCACTGCTTGATCTGTTATTGAAAACATTAATAATGAAACATGTGCAGCTAAATCACTAGTTTGTCCTTAAAATATTTTGATAACTGTGTTGCCATATTTATATCTTTCGTATGCCTTGTACTCTTAAGCACCGGAACTCTTAGAAGGGCTTGATGGTCTTCATTACAGCCAAGGGCTGAGGTACTCACTAAAAGTTAGGACCCTGAGATTTAGACACAGAGGCTTTTGTCTGCAGTGAGATGTAGGTACAGTTCGACTAGGGGATCTGGGGAATCAAGGTAAGGACCAGCCAGGTGGCTCAGTGAGTAAAGGAGCTTGCTGCCAAGCTTGATGACCGAGTTCAATACTCTCCCCTACCTCCTTGTGAACGTGTGCTCACACACATGCATGAGTGCGCACACCCATACCCCTCTCCCTAGTATAAAAAGTTTTTAAAATGAGAGTCAAAGTCAGAAAAGTGATTGTAGATCCAGGGATATTTGACCAGGTAGTTGGTATTTCCATGTGGAATGTTAAAGGGATGATTGGCAGTAAGCCCTTGACTCCTTGTTGAATCTTTATCTTCTTAATGTAATCACTGAAATCTCCTGTGTGCTTCCCATTGGCTATAAGGGAATCTGGTTGGCTAACTCATGCCTGTAACCCAGGGGGAGACCCTATCTACTGGATGTTGCCATCATCATTCTCATGCAAGTAACAGACTACTCTGTGCTGTGTTCTGTTGGGCTTATTAACATGCCTTCCTGAGTACTAGGGCCGCCGGGTGTTCCCATTAGCTCCTGAAGGGATATGATTCTACTTAGATAATTTTGGTATTCCTTCCCCTGCGTGGTTCATTATTTTTTTTTTTTATTTGCCAAAGAGATCAAGTGCTTAAAATAACCACTTTAGAGCTAAGCTGATAACCCTAACAGATCTGCAATGTGGGGCATGAATGATCCTTTTATGATGCCACTGTGCCTTTGAGGTGAGCAGAGGCGGGCAGAGGGCTGGGTGGGCCAGCATGTCCAGACACTGAGGGCCAGGCAGGGAGATGCACTGCTGTGTCCAGCAGAGCCTTGGGGAATTGCTGTAGTGTCTGTGTTTGCAGACTGAATCTGAAACAGCCCGAACATGTGGGAGAGAGGAACGCTGACCCAAGAGGCCCAAAGATAGGGGAAGTGACATTTGGGGGGGAGGCCCCACACTGGATCAGCCTGCCACTTCCCTCTGACAAGGTCAAGGGTACAGATGTGATGAAGGGTCCCTCCACTCACCTGCACACTTCATCTCGGCCATTTTCTACTGAGGGTTAGGAAAAAGAGAGACTAAAGGCTCTGTCTTCTCTAATCGTGTGTCTATCTCTTTACAACTCAAGGATGAATTGGCTCCACCTCACTGTCTATTTCTAAGGTAGCCCAGGCTGGCCTCCAATTTACTATGTAGCAACAGATGACCCTGAATTCCTCATTTTCCAGACACAGAGGATCTAACCAAGCCCAATGACACAACTTCCCAGGTCCAGGCACACTCTTTAAAAGGGGTTTGGTCCCAGACAAGAAAGAAAAAGAATCTGAGGGCTAGAGAGATGGCTCAGTGGTTAAGAGCATTGACTGCTGTTCTTTCAGAGGTCCTGAGTTCAATTCCCAGCACTCACATGGTGGCTATCAGCCATCTAGAATAGGATCTGATGCCTTCTTTTGGTATGCAGATCACTGTAGGCTTCTGGTCTGACCTGTAACAGGGGCCACACCCCCTTTGGGTGTGGCTTCAGGTGGATGGAAGGGGAAGGAGGGACATTTGAAGCATGGAGGCGTGGCTTTCCTTCCCTTGGTCTTTCTGGTGGGTCAGCTGATCCAGCAGGAAGGGCAGGGAAATGTTCTTGCAATTCTTTGTATTTTTCTGTGTAATTGTTCCCAAATAAACACCCATTTACCATGTATCTTGGGCTTAGTGAAGTCATTACATCCTCACCTTTGGATCACTCATACATAAAATACAAAAATATAAAAAGGAAAAATAGACCCCTCACCCCGGGACATTGCCACTTCCTCCACTTCCTCCTGCCATGCAATCATGCAACCCATCCATGTATCATACATATTTGCCTCGGATCCTTGTCTGGTGGCTGCTATATCATCTCCCTACCTGCAATGGAATGAGGCCTCCACGGGACAGAGTGGTCTACCAGGGGTGCATTGTTTCCTCTATACCTATAGTAAGTATAACACGGGACCTGAAGGAGTTTCTTTTCTAACTGCTGTGACAAATTACCTGAGCAGAGCAAATTAAGGAAGGAATTTATTTGGGATTACAGTTCTAGGGTACAGTCCATCATGACTGGGAAGGCAGGGTGGCAGGGTGGGAAGCAGCAGGTCATACTGTATCCACAGTCAGGAAGCAGAGAGAGATGGATGCTGATGCTCAGCTCACTTTCTCCTTTTATTGAGCTTTGGACGCCAGCCCATAGGATGGTGCTACCCTAGTAACAGTGCATCTTCCCACCTCAGTTAACCTGGCCTAGAATCTTCCTCACAGGCATGCCCAAGACTTGCCACCCCAGTAATTCTAAATCCTGTCAAGAGAATAGTCAATATTAACCATCTGGTATCAGAGAACTACAAAATAATGGGAATACAGTTGATAGAGCAAGTGTCTTGTGGAATGGGAAGGAGAATGCAACCTTAGAAGCCTCTCTTAGTTCTGTGTACTGAGCCATGGGGCAGCAAGAACTTGCCTTTGTTTGGTGAGCACCAGCATGGCACAGAGAGGAGGGGCGTGGAAACAGGGTGACGGGGACTCCATTCAAGCATTTACTCCACACACAGAACACCTATGTTGAAGCAGCACACCCTGGAGAATGGCCCTGCCCTTCTCTCCAGCCACTGCCACTCAATACTGAATGTGCCCAGGCAGCTCATAGGGAACTCTGGGCAATCAGACCTGCCCATGAGCCTCCCTCAGGCACACCCTTGTTCTCTTCTATGAGACAAGCTCCTCAGCTCACGTGGCTGAAAGATCTCTCTTGCAGAGTCTGACAGGCCCAAGTGGGTGGCAGTTTTGACAGACGTGGCTTGCTCAGCACCCCCTTGACATTTCCATAGTTCAAATTCACTGTTGACACTGCTACCAATGAGGCCTTTCAGATATGCCTCTGAGAGACTGAAGCATGCTGACACAAGCTCCCTGATGCAGGCTCTGAGGACTCTGCAGGCCTGGCAGAGTCCTACCTGCCCTGACAGGCAGATGGCATAAGACTTCCAAACACAGTCAAGCCCAGGACCCACTGTGAGAGCTGCACCGGGAAGCTGAGGCAGCCTGGGAGTTCTTGAGATTTCCACGACCTATTGTAAAATGGGGAAGCAGTTGGAAGAATTTGAGTATTGCATGAATGCATGCTTACATGCATTCACACATCCACCAATCCGCTCAACTATATATGTGTACATGCTTTCATTCCTCCACCTACATATACAAACAAGCATCTATCTGTTGTGGAAGATTTAACTGTGCAAAGATGTGTGACACTTGTTTATGCTGCAGAGTATTACTTTAACTGTTAAAGGGGTGCTACATTTATTTCTGCTGCCTTTGTTAACAATGTAAAGATGTGTTACACCACTCACGATGCATTTAATTATGTAAACATGTGTCATATCTGTTTCACCTTGCATGCCTAAGACACCTGATTGGTCTAATATAAAGCTGAATGGCCAATAGCTAGGCAGAGAAAGGATAGGCGGGGCTGACAGGAGGAGAGAAAATAAGTAGGAGAAGAAATCTAGGCTCAGGAGAGAATGAGGGAGAAAGAAAGGGATACACCTGGGTCCAGAAGACAGACAGACAGACAGGAGGAGCAGTGAAAGTGAGAAACACAGAAGGAAAGAAAGGTAAAAAGCCCCAAAGCAAAACATAGATGAAGAGAAACAGATTAAGTTACAAGAGCTAGTGGGAAAAGCATAAGATAAGGGGGAGCATTCATAACTAATAAGAAATCTCCATGTCATGATTTGAGAGCTGGGTGGTGGCCTAAAAGAGAGCCTGCTATATCCATCCATCCGCTGTTATATACATGCATACATACATATGCCTACACATGCATACATGTATCCCATCCACTCACCCAGGTATACACATGTACTTCCATTCAAATACCCATACATACATATATACATACATACACCTACATATACATACAAGCACCTATACATCCACTCTCCTTTGCATATCTATGTACACTTATCCATCCATCCACATATCTACCTACCATCAACCCACCCATCTATCTACAAAATATTTACTAGTGCCATCTAGATTGAACACTGAGCCAGACTCTGGTACTTCTGTGTATCACCATTCCTAAGCATTAGCTGGTCAGAGATACAGCAAGCATGCAACTCCACGTAATTCATCAACTGAATTTCTAGACGTGAAAACAACAAGACAGGGGCTGGTAAGATAGCTCAATAGATAAAGGGGCTTGTCGCCAAGCCTGGTGACCTGAATTCAATCCCTGGAACCCACATGGTGGAAAAAGAGAATTTACCCACACATATGCACCATGGCAAAATAAAATAAATGGCCACTTAAAATAAGTTAATGTAATAATAAGTGGTATGAGAGGTAATAAATGAAGCTGCTTTAGTAGGAGGGAGGCCACAGAGGGTCTGTCAGATAAACTAAGGGTAAGGTTGACCTTTTGAAGGGGGATTCATGGCCCATTTCATGTTGCTAGAACAGAACATTTCAAAGCCGAGTTCCTTAGAAAGCTTTACTTATTGCCTAGTTCTTGAGGTTCAAAATCAGGGTGCCTAGTTCTTGAGGTTCAAAATCATGGTGACTATCTCTGGGGAGAGGGTCTTCTGGCTACATCCAAAGCTCAAGAAAAGGAGAAAGTGAGCTAAGCACAGCATCCATCTCTCTCTGCTTCCTGACTGTGGATACAGTAGGACCCACTGCTTCCCACCCTGCCACCCTGCCTTCCCAATCATGATGGACTGTACCCTAGAACTGTAATCCCAAATAAATTCCTTCCTTAATTTGCTCTGCTCAGGTAATTTGTCACAGCAGTTAGAAAAGCAACTCCTTCAGGTCCCGTGTTATACTTACTATAGGTATAGAGGAAACAATGCACCCCTGGTAGACCACTCTGTCCCGTGGAGGCCTCATTCCATTGCAGATAGGGAGATGATATAGCAGCCACCAGACAAGGATCCGAGGCAAATATGTATGATACATGGATGGGTTGCATGATTGCATGGCAGGAGGAAGTGGAGGAAGTGGCAATGTCCCGGGGTGAGGGGTCTATTTTTCCTTTTTATATTTTTGTATTTTGTGTATGAGTGATCCAAAGGTGAGGATGTAATGACTTCACTAAGCCCAGGATACATGGTAAATGGGTGTTTATTTGGGAACAATTACACAGAAAAATACAAAGAACTGCAGGAGCATTTCCCTGCCCTTCCTGCTGGATCAGCTGACCCACCAGAAAGACCAAGGGAAGGAAAGCCACGCCTCCATGCTTCAAATGTCCCTCCTTCCCCTTCCATCCACCTGAAGCCACACCCAAAGGGGGTGTGGCCCCTGTTACAGGTCAGACCAGAAGCCTACAGTGATCTGCATACCAAAAGAAGGCATCAGATCCTATTCTAGATGGCTGATAGCCACCATGTGAGTGCTAGGAATTGAACTCAGGACCTCTGAAAGAACAGCAGTCAATGCTCTCAACCACTGAGCCATCTCTCTAGCCCTCAGATTCTTTTTCTTTCTTGTCTGGGACATAACCCTCTTTAAAGAGTGTGCCTGGAACTCGGAACTTGTGTCATTGGGCTTGGTTAGACCCTCTGTGTCTTCCTCTCCCCACTGATCTCTGCTTTTCTTTTCAAATACCTCCTTTCTAGTTGGTGTCTCTGCTGGGGAATTGCATTAGGATTAGTTTTTCTTCTTGCTTAGCTGTCACCAAGCTGGAATTTCAAAGGGAAAATAAGAAGAAAAAGGCACAGCCCTATTCTTCCCTCCCAGGATTGGTCCAGGGGCTGTGTCTGTGAACAAGATGATCCACTGTTCCATTGGAGCCAGACTGGGTTTATTGATGCCAAGAAACTGCCCATGGCAAGGACGGCCCTGCAAAGACTAAGTAACTGGTCTCTGGAAAGCTTTCATCGAATGAGGTGGGGTGGTGTTGGTTGCCTTCTTAATGAGGCATTTCTAGAAATACAACACTTTGTCCATCAAGGGAAAACGCCCAGTAACTGCATCACGAGGCTGCATGCTTTGAAAAGAATTTGAAAAAGGACTCAGAAATACAAAATTAGAGTCATTCTGAGATCTTTGAGCCTAATAAACATTGAGGCAAAGATCATGTCTGTTTCTGAAGACTCACATATAGCTTTGGAGATGGGAGGAGGAGCAGGTCTTGGGGATGAAGCCCACAGCATGGGAGGTGACTCAGCAAAGTGCAAGGGCTGCTGGGAAGTATTCTAAGGAGCTTGCCACATGTCCCCAGGAAGTCACCCATCTCTTATCCTGAAGTCTAAACAGGGTGGATCGTTTTCCTCTTCAGGTGGAAGTGTAGCTTTGGAGAAGTGACAGGTGGGTGGGCTCCATGCAACTCTTCATTTAGTGGAACCAGCTCTCTCTCCCTTTTCTCTCCACTGCTATAAAGATGTCACCGTTCTTCCTGTGTGTGTGACAGGCTGCTGACAGCAGACTCCTCCTCTCCTTCTTCCCTTCTGGGTTTCATGTGCCTGGTTTAACTTATGGGATTGTTCACTATTATCTTGGTGACCTGAGGTAGCTGGACAGGCAGAGCTGTTCACCTTCCCGGCATTTGATGCTCTTGGAATGCCTCTTTAACTCAGGAACTGTGTGTGTGCATGTACATGCATGCGTGTGTGCGCACATGCACGCATATACCTGCATGTAGGTTTAAAGAGAATCTAGTATGCCATCTTCAGGAAGGCTGTCCACTTCTTGGAAGCCAGGTCTGTCTGTATCCAGACCTGACAATTTAGCTATACAGCAAGCACTGGGCTTGTACATATCTCTGCCTCCCCTGTGCTTAGATTACAATGGATACGATTGTTATATAGTTTCTGGGGACCAAACTTCTGTGTTTGCAAAGCACGAACTTCACTAGCTGAGTTATTTCTCCAGGTCCTCTTTCAGAGTTTTGATCTCATGTGCTCTCTCTGGGTGTGGATGCCCATGGTCTGTTTAGAAGCAGCATTGCTTGAGCTGGGAGCATAGGTTACATTCATGGTTACAAAATTTATATTGAAGCAGCCCTTTCCCAATCATTGCATCTGTTGGTATTGTCTGAACACCTACATGGTAGCAGTTGGGCAACAATAGCAGGGTTAGCATCTAAAATTAGGCTAAACACCTCCAAACGTGGCCCAGTGTCACTGATCCTCCCAGGGTGCAGGCTTCCTCACCCAGCACCAGGGAAGCTGAACATGCTGATGACACCAGAGACTTTGGTCTGCACAGTCCTTATGCTATGTCTGGCTTTACCTTCAGGCAGGTACACTTCATTTCTCAGGAAAGGACAGTCACCAGCTGGGACTTTTGATTTGAAACATCAGTGTCTAGCAGCTAGAGATGGAGTTCTTATAGAACATGGGGCTTAGGCCCACTGGGTCACTTTTGGGCCTAAGCCAGTTCATGAACTCACGGATGTCAAATCTCTGGGGGAAAGCATGGTGAAGGCATGGCTCCTGAGTGTAAAAGAAAGCTATGAAGAGCCCAGGCATGGTGACATATGCTTACCTACCAGCACTTGGGAAGCTGAGGCAGGGGGATTGTGAGTTCAAGCTACACAGTGAGACTTTGTGTCAAATAGCAGAACAAATGAAAACAAGGACACAAAGTTACAGTGTCAAGACCAGACAGCACCAACAAAGCTGTCCTGTGATTCCCAGTTCTTTCCTGGGTATAGGGACTTGTACATGCAGTGTGTCCTTTGTAGATGATGAGAATGTTCTGGAATAATATGGTAATGCTAATCAATTACTGTTTGAGTGTGTCACCTATCACCTGTGATTAATTTTATGTAATAGCTACTTTCCCCCCATGGAATGAGTATTAATTCCACTTTAGATTTTATATATATTTAGTTTTTATAATTAACTTGTGTGTGTGTTTATCTGTGTATGTATGCCACATGTGTGCACTCTTGGAGGACAGAGAATTTTTAATTGAAAAAGGTGAGAAGGAAGCAAGAACCACGAACCTGAGTGGGCAAAACCGTCCTTTAGCCATGCCCTTAGGGAACTCAACACTGATTAAGGAGTAAATAAAAGCTTGAGTATGGTGGTGTGTGCTTGTGACTACAGAACCCAGCAAGCTGAAGCAGGAGGATCAAGTCTAAAGCCAGCCTGTGCTACAGAGTGAGAGCTTATTTCAGTGAAAAGATAAGATACAGGCCCATGGCCACTTGTACATGTTCCCCTTTTAAGCCACAGGATCTAATTTGACTTGTAAGCTCCTATTTTAGTGTGTATGGCACTGGGGATGGAACTCAGGGCCTGGTGCATGCTGGGCTAGTGATCTACCACTGTGCTATATCCCTCTCCCTAAGGGGTTCTAGGCAAGTGCTCTACCAAGGAGCTTCATCTCCAGCTCTCTGTTTTTTATTGGGGGCAGAGGACCACTAAGCTACTGTGAAGTCCTTGTTCTTCAGATTTCCTTGCCCTGACCACTGCATCCCACATAGCTGGGCTGGGAGGCCTGTGCCACTGGTGCTGCTGTGTGTCTGCCTTTTTGTATTGCTCATACTCATCAGTAACTGAGATGTAGGTTGTGTCATCGTGGTGTTGGTCCTGAACTGCCTTGTGCTCCTCTCCTACAGACCACTCACTCCATTTCATTTGTCTAACAGCCTAGCTTAGAGTGATTGTCATCTGTAGTTCATGATTTTAGATATATCGTTCAAACAGGATGGGAGTTCATTGTGCCTAAGGACTACATTAAGTTAGCACTTACTCTGGGCTGAAGCCCACGGTGACCACATGATTCTCTTGTTGCATTACACAGTCAGCCTTGTCAATCTGTATTGCTATCATCCACATTACAGTTAGAAAAATATATGGTTCAGAGGTCCAAGGAAGGGACCCGGTAGCGAGATGGCAGATAATGATCCTATCCTACATAGGCCCTGGTGCTCTATTCCCTGTTGGACACAATCCAAGAAAGTAAACAAGGCCATCTGCATGCAGATGCTGGCTACTGTCACTTCACAGCCACAGGAGAGGCTCCCTTTGTGAAGCAGATGTGGGGTGGTCCTTCTCCTGTTTGTGATGCACCAATGGTTGCCATTCACATGTACCTTGGAAGGTCTGTTTTGGAAGTTTTGACCTGGAACTTAAAAAGCCAAGCATGAGAAGAAAGGAGCCCAGAGAGTACTTCCCCCAAAGGCACTGAAATCTAACTGAAGGGTTAGGAGGGAGAAGCTGGTGTGGTCCTCTGGCTTCTGTGGGAGGTAGGAGGCGATCAGGAGAGGACCTGTCTTCTGCACAGGAATCAGAGCCTTTCCTGCATCCTTCGTGGAAGCATTGCATTCATTTGTGCTAGAGATGAACGCTGATGTTATTTCCCTTAATGTCTGTTTTTAGTCTATGCCCTGCATGTTGGCGTTCAGGGAATACAGCCAGAGGAGAGAAACAATAGTATTAATTAGGAACGTCAGTCATGGGTGGGATGGAATTCAAAACTGCCAAGTTTCTGGAGCATTTAGTGGTAATTACACTAGACTGTGGAGACAAGCTGTTCTTCAGCTCCTCACAGAAGCACATGCTTTGATGGGCAAGCCTTCAGCCTGCCTTGCTGGCCTCCAGGAAGTAGAGGAGCGCCTCCCTGGCCCAGCTCTTTGGAGGACCCCCTGCTTCCCAGAGAGGAGGCCTGCCAGTAACCAAGATATCCCTTGTCATTTTGTAATTTTACAGTGACCTTTTTAGTTATCTCCTGGCTCAAGATGGAGTATGAGGGAGACCGTGCATGAGCAGGCCATCACCCTGTTTAGGCTCAAGTTGGAGCCGCAATTTCCCAGGTAAAGTCACCCAGGGAGTCACTTCTCTCAGAGACTAATAATAAATATAGGTCTCTGTTCTCTGTGTAGCCCAGGGAGATAGGATGACAGACTTTAATCTTTGAGAATTGTCATAGAAGGGGAACATTCCTGCTACCATATTTCTTTGTTGTGAACTTACCGAATCACTGTCAGGGTAGCATAGGGAATGGACCATACTGAGTTACAGGGCTGTTAGGGGTCCATCTCAGGCACTTTACACTATGTGCTTTTAAGGGCTCTGAATCATTTCTGTGTCTTGTTGCTAAGGTAAAAGTACCAACAAAAGCAACTTAAAGGAGAGAGGGTTTGGTCTGGCTCACAGTTCCAGGGTCTCATTCCGTGGAATGGAAATGGAGAGGTCATATGTGCAGGAGCTTGAGGCAGCTGGTCACTCTGCTTTAACAGTTAGAAAGCAGAGTTATGCCAAGCAAAGCAGAGCTATGACAAGTGCCCATCTCCTTTCTGTTCGGACTAAAGGTCAATGTGGGCCGTCCTACCTCAGTTAACCTAATGTAGAAAACCCCTCCCAGCCTGGCCCAGAGATTCCTCCCACTGGATGGTAATTGTAGATCAAGTTGACAATGGAGATTAAGCATCCTGTCTCCCAGGCAGATGCCCTGCCCACCTGTTGAGGAAAGCCAGCTCAGTGAGCTAAAGAAACTTGTTTAGGGTTGTTTGAATGGTGTATGTGGGGAAAATTCCAGCCTTAGTGCTTGGGGAGCTGTCTGAGTGGCACTCCATTGCTGCCTGCCACCTCTGGACACATCAGTGCTCTTCCACCCCAGGGCCTTGCCCCTACCATTCTCCACATCTTCCACTCTGAAGGCCAGAACGCTGACTTTCGTTGCATCTGATGTTTGAAAAGTAAGTTCCAAGTTGTAGAAAAGAAGAGTCTGCCTACCATGCTTCCCTTAAACCTGATGTTTTATTTGATTACAAGAAAATAGAGCTCAACAAGTAAGTCACGTCTTCCTAGGAAGGCAGGTAGCAGTGGGGAATTGGAGCCATCCATCTCGGATGTTCTCTTTCATATCCTTAGCTTGTCGGTTCTGGCTACAGGGAACGTAAGGGAAGAGAGATGCACCTGGTGGGTGATTTTGTGGCTAACAGGCCCTGCTTAACTCAGTGGTGGTGGATGATCCTGTTAGGCCCCAGAAATAAAAGAAAGATGCTCCCAGCTTCTTGGCCCTGGGTTTTCATGCTAAATAATTAATAGCAGTTCCTTCTTCATCCTGAACTTTTTCAAAAAAATAATTGGGAAGCTTGGGGCTGGAGTAATAATTACTTAGAAGTGTGAAGTGAAGGAGGCTTCACTCCCGGCTGTGAGTCAGCGACATACCCCGTCCTCCAGTGCTTTGGAAACCTGTGTGGTTGTATCTCTACATCCTTTGGAAAAGCAGGGCACGTTTTCCTGCTGACACACACAAGCCTGGTCATTTAACATGGGAAAAGAAAAATGGTTTAGAACAAGAAATTATATTTAGAGCTCATTATTCACACAGGAGTCACAGAGAAGGGGCAGGAATGGAGCCATCAGTAAGAACCAGTGCTTGGTAGGGGCTGGAGGAAGCAGACCTGGCACTTAGAGGCAGCTTCCAAGGTCAACAGGGTCACAGGCAAGGTCACACATCAGTGAAGCAGGTGCAGGAGGTGGCCACTTTCTGAGCCTCCTGCCCAGAGGCCCCCCCTTGAGCCATGACCTTGAATGAGCCTTTGTCTCCAGCCAAGGTCAGCCCAAAGTTAATTTCCATGTGACAGCCAAGCAAGGCTCTGCATGACATCTGGGTGTTCCTGCTGCTCACATGGGAACTGGGTTTTCTGTCAGTTAGAAGCAGTTGTGTGGGAGCAACTACTCTGATTAGAGAAGTTCAGGTTTACTTTTGTGTGAAAGGTTAAACATATATTTTATTTTTTTAAATAAGCAACCACTGAATTCTTTCTGTGCATATATATATGCAGATGTGTTTGTATATGTGCAGGTAACTGTGTGTGTGTGTGCCTGTGTGGGTGTGCATGCACACGCACAAACATGTTTACCTTTGTTTTTGAGTCAGGGTCTCTCATTGAGCTCTGGGGTAGGCCAGAGAGTGTAGAGATCTGCCTCCCTAACACTGGGATTCTGAATACACACCAGCAGGCCTGCCTTTTTTTTCATGTTGGCTCTGGGAATCCAACTCAGGGCATGCTGTTTGCAAAGCAAGCATTTTTACAGACAGAGCTGTCTCCCAAGTCCACAGGGCACATTTCATAGCAAACTTTAGTTTTGTAAATAGAAGGATGTACTTTAAGACAGCAACAACAGTACAGCACAGTGACTGTGTAAGCAGCCCAAAGTACTTGCTGCCATTCCCAGAAATCAGCCACTACTGATTGTGTGTTCTACTACCATGGCCAAAATGGCAAGGGCTTTGTTTGTAGCAGCACCCACCCCCACATACACACACAGAAGAGATGCTGGCTTGTGACATCAAAGTGTCTTCTAGGTTCTCAGAACCACTTAACTCTTGCTGTGTTCTTTCGGTAGCTTGTGCTTTTTATTTGGCATATGATCTTTTTATTAGACATATGATGTTTGTACTTATTTGGAGAGTACAGTATATGCATATAATTACATATACACGATAATGGTTCCATATATATATATATATATATATATATATATATATATATATATATATATATATATATATTACAAACATCCATTTGTTAGTACCTGTTAGAGTTTTTGAAACATCACATACACATACACAGACACACACACACTGAATAGAGCCATGTATGTAAGAATATCGCCACTATTTATATGACCCATCACTAACTCAAAAGTTAAGAGGCATATAGCTCTGTTTTGTTCTATGTGGATGCCCACGAGGTATTATGAAAATCTTTAAAGGCAGCTGAATCTCAGCTGTTCACAACAATGGTATGGAGATAGAATTCACTCTTGGGCGTGTGTGGCCCTGTCTTCTTCCAGGCTCTCGGTCTTCCTGGGGTTCCCCTGGCACACAGCACAGAGTCTTGTTAGAGGGGTTTAAGGAGTCCAGAGGTGCCTGTGTGCAACAGTGTTTCTGCTGGATGCATCTATGCTAACAATGAACCATATGACCCAAATATGGACTTTGCAGAAAGGTTCAGGTCCAGTCTTGGGTGACATTCAGCCCCTGGGTTCCACAGAGTCATTTCTTCATGTGTGTTCTTAAAATCTGCTGTGGAGGTTTTTAAGTTTGATATGTGCTTGCCCTGGTCTGCAACAGGTTCCAGAAAGGAAAAGAGGCCCTGCCCAGGAAGTCTCATTTATAAAAGGTCACTCCCTGCAGAAATCTCTGAACTGTGGGCTAGATTGTTGCTGTGGGAAGAAGAGAGGAGCCTTGGGTCACTAGCAGGCAGCCACAGTTGTAAATGGTGGGGAACATAGCTCATGTTTTGGCAGGGAAAAGACAATGTGGGCTTCCTGTTTCCCCTACAAATGCAGCCGCCTCTTATGCACTTGGATCTCACTTTGCCAGATAATGGGAACAAAGAGAACAAGACATCCAGAAATGATGTGTTTATGCTTAATCACGACAAGGGAACCTCATAATCTAGCATTCTGGGATGGCACCTATATGTTATGTCACAGCTGTGCAGCTGGGCCGAATCTGTGTGTTTTCATGGAGGTGCTGGGGGCTCATGTGTCAGGCAGAGCTGTGCGATTCATGTCATCTTCTGTGATTCCTTCTTCTTTGTGGATGGTGCCTGTGGAGGGCCTCTGTCCCTGCCTGTGCTCACCCAGCAGCTCCTGAGAGTGTCATACATTGCTTGAAAATAAATAGGGGGCCTTGAAGTCTTGTTAGTTGTGGTTTTTAGGAGAAAAATATATGTCCCTGATCATAGAGGCTTTATGGGGAAAGGCTTTGGTATAATTAGTGTATGTTAGGGTCATCTAAAGAATAAAACCATGTCATCCATCCATCTATCCATCCATCCAACCACCCTTCTGCTGGTACATCTGCTCACCTGTCCATAAGGCATGCATCCATTCATTATGTACCAGAATAATATTTAAGGTTTGCCTGTGGACATACTATTTGGAGTATTTTTTGAGATTAGACTTTGAGTCATAGGTCTTCATCTTCTAGCTGTATGACCTTTTGCAAGTTGCTCAACCTCTCTGGTATTAAGTTTCCTCATAAGTAAAACATAGATAACAATAAAACAAACTCATAGAATTTTGAAGATTGAGTGATTTGTGAACATAAAGTGTTTAGAACAGTACCTGGCTCTATAGAGTGTCCACAGAATATTAGTAATTATTTCTTCTAAACTGATACATTGATGAGTGAAATTGAGGGAGCAGGCATGAATGACTGTTCACCACAGTTAGGAAAATATAATTCCAATTTTATTTACTTATTAAAATTCTTCCTAAGGTATTTTTAAAAATCCCCATTCTTCCACCCTGCTAGGATGGAGGACAAGTCTAGCTATGTCATTATGGAGAGTAAGGTCAGCAGACAACAGAGAGATACCCAGGAGCTGAACTGGTCTGGTTGCTTGTCTTGGACAAACAATAACTACATACTTGGTACTGTTCTGTCTTCCAGAATGCAGGGACACTGGCAGCCACATGCATTGTTGAATTCAGAATACTTGAGCATATGAGCAGCATTTGTGCTTTGGGGAAACCGAGTCTTGTGGTTTGAGCAGCAAAGGCTGGTTAGTAAGAGTGGGCTAGGGACTTCTTGGGGATGCAGTCAAATATGGCATTTTTCTCTCATATGAGGAACCTAGATTTAAATTTATATACAGGTTTGTAGCTACTCGTGTGTGTGTGTGGGGGGGGGGACATGAAAGTGGAAAGGAGGGCAATGAGATACATACGGCATGAAATTAGAAAGAGGGGCCATTAGCATGGAGGAAGGAGACCAATACGAGGGAGGAGGGGAGGCTCCATGGTAGCTGAATAATAACAAAGTAAAATGATAAATATGTATTGGGCCAGTGAGGTGACTCATTGGTTAAAGAACTTGCTGCATAAGCCTGTAGACCCGAGTTCCATCCCAGGAACCCACAGTGGAAGGAGGGAACCAGTCTCCAAGGGTTGCCCTCTGCCTTCCACACCTGTGCTGTGGCACTCATGTACCCCACCCCATCATATGCATGGTGGGGATCACGAAATCCCTTTGGGGGAACCCTCATTCTGGCATTAATATATTTGCCACTCAAATCTCTCTCTTCTCATCCTGATTTGCAAACCCATCTCACAAGTGAGGGTGGACAGATTCCTGGGAAGAGCGATGGCTTAATTAATGGTAATGCCGAGGCTGTAGGTGCCTCGGTGATTGGGGCTGCGTGAATGCGGAATTGGATGGAAAGCCGAGATGCAAAATGGGATAATTGAACTGTTAGCTGAACTGGAATTTAGCAGTTAATCACTTTTATGAAACCTGCATCTCAATTCATTACTCCATTTATGCCTTGTTGCAGTACAGAGCTACCCAGATAATTGGTAAACAGGAGGCAGGCAGAATGCCCTGGAAAGGGCAAGGCTGTTGGAGGTGCTATGATATTTTCTAGGTCCCCATCCAATCCAGCTGAAGCTTGCCTGTTAGCAGGAGCGCATGCTGCTTCTCAGGTGGGAATGAGACAGCATGCTAGTACATCCTATGTAGCATGACTGTCATCAATTCGCTGCTATGTGATGGATTCCAGATAAGAAATGTTTTAATGGGTGATTAAAATTATGGGCTCCGGCAGCAGAGTGATCCAGATTTGAACTTGAACTCCATTGCCAAATTCGTGTGTGACACTGATAAAGCTTCTCCCCTCTCCAAGTTCCTTTCTCTGTCTCACTTTCCTTGAAGGAGATGGAGTCAGGATCTGGTAAGGAGAGCAGTGTGGCCAGAGCAGTGCCTGCTTTAAAAGTGTGTGCTCAACCACTTCTGAATCCTGGGATCTTTCACCTCAGGTTTGTTTGCTATTTCAAGGCCAGGAGGAAAAGGCAAATCCCCAATGTGTCAGTTCCATCACAGAGAAAAGCTGAAGGACACATCCCAGGAAGGATTGGTGTGAACCAATCCAGGTGGGCAGGACTGCTGCCCAGGAAGGCTTAAGCAGAATGATGCCACAGACAAGACTAGCCTGGGCTTCAGAGCAAGTTCAAAGTTAAAAAAGTCTGGGATAGGGGATGTAGCCCAGTGGTAGAGTTTGTGCTTAGTGTGAGGGAGGCCCTGGTTTGAAATCCCAATCCTACAAAAAACAAAAATAAAAATAAAAACAACCCCCCCAACAAAACAACAGTGAAACAACATGGTTGAGTTCATGAGATTATCAATGGGCTCTTGAAGAATAGGGACCTCCTGAGGGTGGGGTAAAGGAGGTAGGGCCAGGGAGGATTCAGAAGTACTCAAGCCTTGAGTGGGAGGCATGGGTGTGAGCTACTGTCAGGAAGTTGAGCTGGGCTTGATGGCCATGGTAGCTTCACTGACTGCAGATCTTGTTTGGTTTGATGGAAGGATGGGGAGAAGGAGGCTTCACCTGCAAGGAGGCCTATCAACTGCCTCTGCTCTGGTGGACTTCCTCCTCCCTTTTAATTTTAGGACTGTTTTCAGCCCTTCCAAGTTCTGGGTGTGTGTGGGGACTGAAGGAGGGCTGTCACTGATTCCCAGAATGGCCCTTTTGTTTCTATGTGAGACTTTCTCTTGGCCTTCTTGTATCCACACACTTGGAGTTCCAGTACATCCCTGTGTGAGTCTCACTACCATTGAAGACACAAAGTACAAGTCACCTTCAAGGTGATCATTAAAGTGACAGGGGTAGGATGGAGAGTTCTTAAAGCAGGTATGAAATGCAACACAAGCACCCAAGTTCACTCCTCATCACCCATGTAAACAGCTGTGTGTAGTGGTGCGTTCTCCTAATCCAGTACTGGGGGGGGGGGCAGAGACAGGTAGAATCCTGGTGCTTACTGGCCAGGCAGCCTACCTCAATCCATGGGCTCAAGATGAAGGTAAGGGACCCTGTCTCACCCAAAAGTAGGGTGAGGATAGAGGCTAAGGAGCAACACTCCAGGTTCCTCTATGGTCTCCGTGTGTGTGTGTGTGTGTGTGTGTGTGTGTGTGTGTGTGTGTGTGTGTGTACAAAGGGTCTTAAGACAGCATTCAAAGCTGTGGCAAGATAAGCATGCTGTGCCATGAAGGAATGGATAGAATAAAATGGCAGATTTCAAGGGAAGATCTTTTAGTATTGACTGTAAATTTTAATCACATTTTATTTATTGCAAAATTTTTAGTATGTGTGTGTATACATGTGCCACGGCATACAAGTGGAAGTCAGAAGACAGCTTGTCCACTCAGTTCTCTGCTTCCATCATGTGGGACCTGGGTATCAAATCTAAGTTGTGAGATTTGGCAACAATGCCTTTATCCACTGAGCTATCTCACTGGTAATTTTGTTGTTTTTTTTTCACTTTTTAATTACTTGCTTAAGTTACCATGTGAAGTGGTGGGTTTCATGGCAGCATTCTCACACACACACATATGCCATTATACTTTAGTTCTTTTCACCCCCTCTGCTCTCCCCTCTATCTCCTGTTTCCCCCGTCTTTCAGTTAAGGCCATAGAAAAGACTTTTCTGAGACCAATAGGATGAAAATGGTCCAGCCATACAAAGAATAGAGGCTGAGGGAATATCCAGGCATTGTTGACAGCACATGCAAAGACCCTGGGATAGAAACAGGCCTAGGAAGTCTGAAGAATTACAGCAGCCTCATCTGGATGAGGCAGGGGTGGGGCTTGTCTGGACCCTAACCCTAGTCTCAATATTTTCTCCTGTGCTCAGCCATGATTGTCTTTGCCTTCCCGGTGCTGATGTGTGTAAGGGCTGACACTGGATACCTACCCTTCCTGGGTCTCGGGGCCTAGGAGACAACCATCCATGTAAGAAAACGAGCATTGGGCATCAGATTGCCCTTCGTGTGGGTTAGTCACAGGGATTATTGTGAATGAGTGATTGCCCCTATGGGCTTTGATGCCATTTACTTCAATGAGGGATTAATAAATGCAGCGTGGCTTTCAAATTTGCATGCATTAAAAATCTTACCATTGTGGGGGTACCCAGAGTCCCCTTTGGGGAATCATCTACGAATAGGAAAAAAGCCCTGATCTATCCTGCATAGCCATGGCAGCCCATGTTTAACATAAACTGGCTTAAATGAGGTCGTCAGTGAGGAGGTGCTTTGAAAAAGAGGCTCGCTCTATAATTTATCAGGCAGTGCTGGAGATGAGAGTGATATAATTGGACAGTTGGAGCTGGGTACTTAGGCTATGTGTGGGAGAGCTTACAATGAGCTAACCCCCGGCTCTTCCCGGCTAAGTCCCTGGGCTAAGTCAGAGCCTTTCTATCCAGGGGAGTCAGGTAGCAGCCCCACTTTTCATGAAGCTGAGCTGCATGATAGGTGAGTGGTCAGCCCAGTGTCCTCGCCATGAACAGGGGACCACTGGGCTTTACTCAAGGCCTTTCCATCGGAAAGTTCTCTGTTAAGTGTGAGATGACCCAAGCCATGACAGCCACACACAGGTGATGGGATGCTCTGAGAGGCCCTTGAGTTCCAGTCCTCAGGGCTGAAATATGTTGCTTTTCTGCCTTTAAAAGATGAAAGAACATCATAGCTGTTCAGTGGCTGCTGTCAGCCTGCTAGGGATGATGGGAGCCTGGGGACCCCTGGCTCTGCTTCAGGATGGGATGGTGACTGCAGAGCAATTGTTGTCCTTTGTGAACTCTACTCATGTGTTGGCAGATGGGGGCCACATACTTGACCACTTTTCAGGTCTCTCTGAGGATTTGTTGAGACAAAGCCTGATGTATAAGCCATTACTAAAAGCAACCTGATACTTTTACTTTCCTGGAAAAAATTTCAAACATCAGGTAGAGATGTCAAAATGTATAGCCAGATCTGTAATGTTGCTCATGTGAACTCAAGTTCCAGGAATCTATATTAAATGCTCCAAAGGCTGATCGACTTACTTGAACAGTCTGAGAATAGAGAGTTGGAATGATGCAGTTCCAGAGCCAAATTACTTTTGGGCTTTATTTTTCTTTTCTCTTTTTGAGTGGTTTGTCCTTCCTTCTTTCCTCCCCCTTCTTCCCTCCTTTCCTCCATCTTTTATTGGGCAATATTCACTGTATGGAGTGATGGGTTTCCTAAAGCCATTTTAATATATCAGTCCTCTAACTAGAAGCTTATTGGTTGACTGGGCATCCTTGTGACTAACAGATGAACTGTGTGGAATGTGTTAATATCCCTAAACTAAGAAAGTCATCAGATAGCTCTGGGGCTCATAGCAGAGCCTTCCATTGTTCTGTGGCCTGATTGTGGTTCCACTGATGTATTTGAAAAGAGTTTTGTTTAGCTAAAAATGTTATTTTATTTTTAATTATGTGTATGCTTGTGTGCTCACAAGTATGCCTGTGTGTGCAGGTGTTCTTAAGCCCAGAAGAGGGCATCAGATCCCCTAGAGATGGAGTTACAAGTGCCTGAAGACTGAATGAGTCCTCTTTAAGAGCTTGTAAGCACTGAGCCATTTCTCCAGTCCCCTCACCACCAAGTGCTTTCATTTATGACTCTTTTGATCCATGGCTGTAAAAAAACTCAGCTACCCACCCCCACCTTAGAAAGTGTTAAACATCAAGTTGGACTTGATGTTTCTGGGTTGTGGATGCTCATTTGCTTCAGTTATTCAGCCTAAGCTGACCCTTAACTTTTTCACCAATGCCAGCCACCACTTTGTTAGATGAGGCGAGGCCATGGTTGCTTTTGTTCTGCTGTTGTCTGGAAAGTAGGAGGTTCTTTGGTTCTTGAGGCAAAGACTCTCCTCTCTAGTCACTAAAATAAAACACTTGGAAAGGTTTGGAAAGACGTGATGCCCGGGTCTCACACTAACCTACCTTAGTTTTTTGCAGGGAACCCAGAGTGCTGTCATCTTTCGAGGCAGCTCAGGTTGAGAACCACTGTCTGATTGGCAATGGGGTTGAGTGTGGGGTACCTTCCTTCACACCACTACGCTTGTCCTCACTGGGGCAGATGGATTTCACAGAATGTGCTGCAATTTTCAAGTGGCACCACCAGCCTTCTATAGCTAATGGCTCTTACTATTGTGTAAGCATATGAGTGTGAGTGCAAGTGTGTGTGTGCATCATGCTTCTGAGTTAGTCCTGTGAATGAGAGCTTCTGGAAAGAATAGCAGCTCTCATTGAACCTTCTTCGAGACTGGTGAAATCATTAGGACTTCAATGATGGAGAGGTTGGAATGTTGCAAATCAAGAGCCAAGTTATCTTGGACCATTTTAAGCCTTTTAATAGCCATTTATTGGCCTCCTCTACATTCGACCAAACATCTTTATGACCATTAGGTAAATGCTTTGGAATACACAAACAGACATGTAGCCTCCACCAACCAAAGGTCTGAGGATGACATCAGTCAGATGCCACCTACCAGATGTTTCCTCAGATTTATTTGCATGATGTCTTCATTTATGATTTTCTTTGTTCTGTCACTATAAAGTTTCCATGGAATTGTTACCATATTGGAATATGATATTTGGGTAATCTAAATGTGTGTTCTTAGGTCATTGTCATTTCCATCTGGCTCTAGAATTAGCTGCCTCTTAACCCTTTGGAGGTGAGAGTCATGTCACATCTTCATGTGGACAGCTCCATACAAGCATCTACTCTCCATTGTCCTTGGTTTTCTCAAGCATTCCCAGGAAGAACACCTGTTCAGAATTATGAGGTCATTGTCTATCAAAGTGACCTCTAGGCATTTTAAAAATGGGACAGTTGACATAGGTTAACCAAATAAAGCTGAGTATGTGGGCCAGCAAGATGGCTTTACAGGCAAAAGTGCTTGCCACCAAGTCTGGGAAATTTGACCCTAAAAACTACCTGGTAGAAGGAGAGAACTGACTTCTGCAACTTGGTGACCTCCACATGTGTACTCTGGCATGCACTTGCTCACCCCTCAAACACATATACTGTTTAAAAAGATATAAAACCCCTCTGAATATGGTGGTATGCAATCCCCACCGAAGTTCTGCAGAGGTGGAAACAGGGCTGATTGCTGGGACTCATTGGCCAGCCAGCCTGGCCTACTTGACCAGTTTCAGCCTGGTCTCAAGAAAAAAGATGAATGACCCTTGAAGACCCATATGCCAGGATTTCAGACCTGGAATGACCATGTCTGAAGTATCAAGGTGGGCTTTGGTAGGACCCATTGTAAAGCAATGGAGATAAAAGCAATCATGACCTTCTCCCTTTGTGGAATGGACAAGGGGCAAAACAAACATAGAGGTAGGAAGAAAGAGGCAGAAGTGGCATTGGCTTCAGCAAGAGCAAGGGCTGTTGGAGTAGTGTATGCCAGGTAATGATCTATTACAGTCCCAAGAAGCAGATATGGCTGACCTATTAAGGACATCATGGGCTTTTTGATAGGGGGACTCAGAAATTGATGTACTGCCTTGGGTTCTATTATGTTTTCGAAGTTTAATTAAGTTGAAACCGCTCCCACCTGGACCTTGTGAATTGCCTCCAAGTCCGTCATTTGTCATGGAGGGGTGCTTATGAGTAGATTCGTCTTCTAAACAACACTGTTATTGCCTGGGGTCTTGCCTTAAATCCATCAGAGCATATGATCATGAGTGCCTGGCTTGATTTTGATGTATTATCCCAACAGTTCAGTTCTTATGGACGAGTGGCTAATTCATTAAGTCATCAGAAGATGCAAGAATAGAGATGCATCGTTAGCTTTCAAAGTGATGCTGCTGCAAGGAGAGGATTGAATTGAACTTTATTATCTCTCTCTTTCCCCTCTATATATCTATATGTCTACTGATATAAATGTATAGATAGATAGGTTTAAGTGTAGGTTTATACTTAATGACTAAACAGGTGTGCTTTTAGTCTATGGAAAGGGCATCTTTGCCTGTATGTGAAGACTTCTCTGAAGGTAGGAGAATTTCTTCCTTGTAGGCTGTGGGATTGTGGGTTAACATAGCTTCATTGTAGAATTAAGGAGCAGAGTCTAACACATTTGAGGATATATATCCGTGGGACACAGCAATTTCACCTTTAATCATGAGCCTTGGACAAAGTGGTTTCTCTGCTCACAGAGAGATGTGTTCGAGGGCATTCGTTGTAGTGATTTTTGTGAGACTGGGCATTTTCAAATAGCCTGAGTGTCCATTAGTGGAGAGATGGAAAAGGAAAATGTGTTGTGTTTATGTGCTGTGAGGCTGTGCAGCTGTTAAAAGGTGTCTAAGTGGGTCTCCTTAGTGTGACATTGTGCTTGTATCCCTTGTATAGATATAGACAGGCTCAGAAGTAGTGCTGGGTGAAGAAAACAAGAGAAACACACATTTTAGAGGGTGGTGATTCTTGCTTGGGGTTTTGTGTCCACATGCAAAGCATTATGGGACATAGGAATGTACCTGTGGAAGACATACTTTGCGGTAGCTCTGATTTATTTTTGAGGTAGGGTCTCATGTAGCCCAGGCTGCCCTTGAACTTGCTGTGTAGCTAAGGATGAACTTGTGATCTGAATCTCTTTACCTCCCCATTGCTGGTATTAATGTGAAGCACAACCACACCTGGTTTGTGTGGTGTTGGGAGAGAACCTAATACTTCATGCATGCTGGGCAAACAGTTTGTCAACTGAGCTGTATCCTCAGCCACATGTTTGGTGCTTGACATAGCTGCCTGGGAGGGACATTAGGAAAGGGGATGAATTGAGCATTTTTATTGTAGTAATAGAAATATCAGTGATGATATATAAATATTTGTGCTTTGGGAAGGTAAGAAGGAGACTATATGTTGCTTCATTTTCTCTGTCAATTTGACTGGATTTAGAATCACCTAAGAGACCCAACTCTGGGCCTGTCTCTGAGGATGTTTCCAGAGAGAGATTAAACTGAGGAGGGAAAACTCATCCTAAAGCAGGCCATACCATCCTCTGGGCTAGGGACCCAGACTGAATAAATGGAGCCAGAATAAGTGAAAAAGGCACAAAACTACTAGCCCTCTTTCTCTCTACTTCTGATTCCTTGAAATGTGGGGGTCCAAGGCATACACAGCCTTGTGACACCCCAGTCACCATACTGTCCCTCCCATGACATGCTGCATCCCCTCAAGCTTGAGCCCAAATAAATCCTTCTTCCCTTAAGTTGCTTCTGTCAGAAATTCTGCCCCTGGGATGAGAAAGGAGCTAATGTGGCTGCTGGCTCCATTAGCTTTTGACAATAAAAGGGAGACATCTTGGGAATGAAAGTGGGTGTGGTCAGAGGCATACCTCATTCCAAGTCTGTAGGGTCCTCATTGTCCACATCTCTTGGAGTCAGCTTAGTCTCAGCAGGGTCCCAGTGGTGGGATCATTGATCTTCTTCTTTCTTGACTTCTGATTACTCACAAAGAACCAGGTTCTAGTGTCCTTCCTGAAGGCTGTGGTAGTTTGAATGTAATTGGCCCCCATAATCTCAAAGGGAGTGGCATTATTAGGAACTATGGCTTTGTTGGAAGTGTATGGTCTTGTTGGAGTGAGTGTGTCACTATGGGGGTGGGCATTGAGGTTTCCTATGCTCAGGATACCACTCAATGTTTCAGACCATTTCCTGTTGCCTGCAAGATGTAGAGCTCTCAGCTACTTTTCCAGCACCATGACTAGGCAATCAGCGCCACCAAGTCTACCATGATAATAATGAACTGAAACTTTGAACTGTAAGTAAGCCATCTATAAGAGTTGCCATGGTCATGGTGTCTCTTCACAGTAATAGAATCCCTAACTAAGACAAAGGCCACATGAAATCACTTTACTCTTCTATGGGCTTGATCATCACACTCCATTTTTGCTACTCAGTATACCAGCATAAGAAGACTCATGAAATTTGATTGAAACAAAGTGTGTAATGATAGGAGAAAAAAAGTGAGTCAATTATAGGTAGGTTGCTGTTGGATAAACCTTCTGGCTCCTCCTCTGCTTTCTCTGTTGCTATAGAATCACAGATATCGTGGGATGGATGTTCCACTCCCCAAAGCTGACCGAGAGTGATAAATCAGAGCTTGGTTCTTTCTGATGAGGTCATATCTGTATTTTAGGCTCCAGCTTTAGAAACTCTAACCAGTATCAGTTTTGGCCCACAACAGTCTAAACATGATAGAATTGTGTATCCACCCAAAGCATGTAAACAAGGAGTCTTCAATGTAAAGGAGGAGTCTGGAAGACAGTGTTAGAATCCAAGCAGGTCAGGATAGGTAAGCGGCTGCCTTGCTATGCTCACCAGAGTATTGGTAACTTCTCCTGTTGTTGTGACAACATACCTGACAAAAGCAACTGAAGGAAGGGAAAATTTATCTTGGCCCATAGTTTGAGGAGGACAGTTTGTCATTGCAAGGAAGTCTTGGTGGCATGAGTGTGAGACAGCTGGTCACAACATCTGTACTGAGGAAGCAGATGGATATGAATGCTGGTTCTTAACTCATTTTCTTCTTCTAAGCATTCGGGACCCCAGCCCATGAATGATGTTGCCCAAATAAACAGTGAATCTTCCCACCTTAATTAAAGTAACCTAGATAATCCTTCATGGACTTTCCTAGGCTTGTCTGCTAGGTGATTCTAGAGCCTGTCAAGTTGTCAATCAATGGGAGCCAGAAAGACCTTGCACCAAAAATGTTGGAAGCTTCCAAGAGATCAAACTACACTAGTGCTGTAAGGTTCTGTTTCTTTCTTGGAACCAGTGACAAGCCTACCTTATTTGATACTTGGACCAGTATCTCAGACTCATTTTCTAGGATCTCTTGGCTTTAGAGTTAGATTTTACTTCTTATCAGTTTTTAGCCATAACTGATTACCTGTGACTAGTTAACAGTCCTTGAACTAGTGTCTTAGACAAAAATGGCATGCAAAAAACCCCCCTTTATCTAAATGTGTTCCTAGTAAAGTAGTGAGGAAAGAGAAGGAAAGAGGCAAGCTGGGTTGAGTGACCAGTGCTGAGCAGGGTTGCCAGTATAGGGGTGGAAGTCCTAGGATAGAGACTTGGGGGTTTGGCATGATAGATTAGGGACTAAGAGAGCAGTCTGATTATAATCCAGTCCTCAGTTGTTGGCAGCATGGTCTTTGTTCAGTCATTAAACCTGTTGGGCATTTACCTATAATGCTGGATACATTGATATACACTGGCATTCATTGCTTATGACTGGATAGTTTCAATGGAGGAAAAGAGATGAAAAGCCATTGTGAAAACCACCTCAGGGGCTCTGACGCAGTGATAGACATGATGAATGTTGAGTTGACATAAGCATCACCTCAAAGGATGAGAGTCAACTTTGACTTCTCTAAACATCACTTTAGGAACCATCATTGTGATGTCACATTCAAATCAGCATCCCCCAAGGATAATTATCCATCCCACTTTGCTTGGTATTGTCCTGGCTTTAGTCCTGGGGACACCACAACAATTGGACATTCTAATCTGTACACATAGTTCTCCTCTCTTATTGTATATCATATCAAACATCTATTGTTTCACTGCTGAATACACATTTTATATTAAAAAATTATGTGGGGTGCCAATGAGATATCTCAGTAGGTAACTGCTTGCTGATAAGCCTGACCACCTTAATTCAATTCCAGAACTCATGTGGTAGAAGGAGGGAACTAATTATTAATGATATTCCCTGACTTCTACATGTGTACTATAGCAATGCATGCATCCATACAATACATAATAAATAAAATATATAAATGTAAAGACTCAAGCTAGTGAGTTACACAGCAGGCATGGGGATCTGAGTTCAACCTTCAGTGCACACACAGAAAGCAAGGATGGTGGCCAATGCTTGTATTCCCAGTTCAGGGGAGGCAGAGATGATGGCATCTTTGAGGCTTACTTGCTAGCCAGCCTAGCTGAATTAGTGAGCCCTAGCCCAATGAGAGATCCCATCTCAAATAGCAAGCTGGGCAGAAATAGAGGAATGATACCCAAGCCTGACCTCTGATCTCCACACTTCACGTACACGTGTACGGATACTTGCATATACATGTTCATCAGCACACATGAGCGCGCACACACACACACACACACACACACACACACACACACACACACACACACCCCTACACATTGGCACAAAATGATGTTGAATTGAGATTGGCACTGTCTGTTCACTGGCTTCTTAGATAGACTCTTTGTATCTCTACTCTCCAATTCAGGAAATTAACAAAATGTGAACTGCTTTGGACCTGAATCCACAGTTGTGTCCTTATCTTCTTGTTCTCTGAAAGGGACCACGTTCTTGTAGAAAACATATTTTGAGGAATCCATACCAAATTTGGTCTAACCAGGTCAAGCTCTCCAGCTGACCTAATCTTAAAGCTTTGTGTGAAAGTATTTCTATTTCTTCAGCTCTTGGAAGGCTAAGCAAATGCTGCAAGATAGGTGTTTGGGGATGAGAGAGCCAGAGAGCTCAGAGGGCTAAATTTAGATAACACCTGAGTTGCTTTGCTGTTAAGTAGAGTTAAATAGACTTATTGTCACAATCTTTGTATACTTGTGGCATGACAATTTATTTTGTTTGTTAGAAATGAATGCTTGTGGGGATAAAGGGCTTTTGAATTACAACAAGAATTTCATACCATTGAGAGCCACTTACACTTAAAGGTGGCTCATTTCCCTTAGGTAGGCGGATTTCTTTGTGTTCTTGTACAGCTAAGAAGAATTTCCATGTATAGTTTGGCCTCGTGGAATGTGTATTTCCTGTGTAAAGAACACAGAAAATAGTTTGTAAGTGATGTAGATTGACTGTATGAATACTTGGTCCCTAGCTGTGGTGCTGCTTGCTGAGGTTGTAGGACCTTTAAGAGGTTAAGCTTCCCTGGAGGAAGTGAGCCAAGGGGGTGTGGCTTCAGGCTTTATAGCTTCATCCCACTTCCTGTTGCCTCTCTGCTTTCTGACTGTAGATGTAGTGTAACAGACACCGGATGTTCCTGCTGGTCTGCCTTTCTTCCAGATGGGTTGTACCCTTCTGGAACTGGAGCCACAGCCAACCCTTCCTTGAGCTGCTTCTTGCCAGGCACAATAAGGAGAAAGTGAGCAATAAAATGTATGTTTCCAATACTCAAATTCCTACAAGGTTCTGACACATCCAAGCATGAACTCAGTGAATATTTCTCCAGTGTCTCATACACAGGAAATAAGACCCATTAAAGAAAATTCAGGAGAAAATGGGGACTGTGCTGAATGCCTATGAGGACATTTTGAGTGCCTGGACATATTGCAGCGAAGCATGTGGATCCTAGGAAAACACCACACACACACACACACACACACACACACACACACACACACACACACACGGAACCAGGAGATGGCCCATTTGATAAAGTGCCTGCTACACGAGCATGATGACCTGCTCAGATCCCCAGCACCTACAAAAGAGCAGGGCATTCTGGCATGCATCTGCAACCCTAGTACAGTGGACATCTAGACCCTTAGAACTTACTGGCCCCCTAGTTTAGAAACTTGCTGAACTTCAGTTTCAGTGAGAGACTCTGTCTCAAAAACAAGGGGGAGCAATGGAGAAGACTCCTGATGTCAACTCCGGTCTCCAAATGCAAGTGCACATGAATACGGGTACACCTGCAGTCACAAATGCACACACTCATGCACATGTATATGTGCTCATGTGCTCATGCTTACCCATGCATGTGTGGATGTTTTCACATGAACACACACACATGCAAATAAAAGAAAGAAAACTAAAAGTAGAAAATAGGGTTTAATTTTGTGAAGGTACCATACCCTCTCTTTCTGTGCCTTACCTCTGCAACCTAGTTTTAATTAGATTTATTTTTATGACTGTGGAAAATGCCTGCAGAAAACAACTAAATGGAGGAGAGACATTTGTTATGGCTCACGATTTCGAAGCTTTCAGTCCATGTTCAGTAGGCTTTATTGCATTGGGTCCATGCAATGAAAGATTGATCCATCAGAATATGCATCAATTTATGAATCTATTGATTCATAAGTGGGTAAATTAATTGATGAAATCATCCTCATCATCCAAACACTTCTCAATGGTTGGATCTACTAGCTATGATCTGGGCCTTTAACAATGAGCTCCTTTGGAGTATGTTTCCTATCATACCATTACAACATTACATAAACAAGGGCATTCTCCATGTCAATTGACATGGAGTGTGGGGGTCAGCAGTCATGCACAGAGTCAACAGCATGGTGTTCCTGGCAGAGAGAGCAGTGACTGCATGAACTATGCAGAGGAGAAGACCTCATTGTGCCTGCTGAAGCTAAGGTAGGGCCAGACAGTGGTCCTGCTTGATTGCCTCTTTGTGAATGAATCTTGGTATACACTGATAGTCTCACAGATTTAACCAACTTTGAAGCATATGCTGAACATCATATACACCAACTCCGATCAAGTGCTTATTATAGTTGTAATACCATTGTCATGCCAATGAAACTCTCCTCTATGTCTCAAAGAATCGTCTGAATACATAATTTTCAGTGTAGAGCCCTTAAAAATCCAGCAATGTCTCCAAGGAAGGCTTAGGACGCTATCTCTACCCTTTGAACATAGCAAACCTATTGATAGCTCTTCAAACACTGACCACTATTGACCACTGATGGTGTGAGAACTGGAAAGAATAGTATACATGACCCTCTTAGGGACAGCAAGGGGGTGTTCAGTAAACACAGTTGTCAAGTCTGTTCTTACCAGTTTTCTTTCAAGGTTAAGTTCCCAGGAGATTCGGAGGTGTTGAAAAGGCAAGGATTCAATAGATGTCTTTCTGAATCACCAAACTGTAGTAGAAGGTCTAGTGTAGCTATGGTGTGAAGTGGGTGGGTTTTGAATAGATGGATGGAGGCAGGAAGCTGACTCGGGGAGGGCATTTCTTCATTGTGGACCATGGTAATGCCTAGCTGTTTTCCTAATGGGTGTGACAAGTACTACTCTTTCTTCTCCATGCCTGGCTTTTGTTTTCCCTTTCAGCATTGAAATCTGGGTTTTGTTTTGGGAACAACTGTTATTCATCAGATGGTTTTCTCAGAGAAACTGTGCATTGTCCCTGCATCTCCAAACATGGGGGCAGGTGATCCAACAAAGCCAACCATACTTTCCTTCAGAAGAAGCCATTGGATACAGTGAACACAGATGGAAAGGGATATGAACTTAGTGACACTGCTTGTGATGGAGTTAATCTTAGTTGGCAACTTCATTCTATTTGAGTCAACTGAAACTCAAGCTGCCATTCACAGAAGACCCATCCTAATGTGTGTGTGTGTGTGTGGGGGGGGATATTTTCTGGTGGCAGCCCAGACAAAAGGACATGGAAGAAGGAAATTTCTTTCCTGCCTACCTGTAGTGATATATTATTTATGATTTATTAGAGCTTGCCTGAGGATTCACAAATCAAAGTCAGCCACAAGCCATAGAAGCCAGGCACACACCTTTAATCCTAGCAGCCAGAAGCTAGGAGGTGGTAGTACACATCTTTAATCCTAGGACTCAGGATTAAGAGGTAGATGGATCTCTGAGTCCAAGGCCACCCAGATTTACACAAGATTGATGCAGTACTAAAGAGAAACAGCTCACACAAAGATGATCTCAGCACCTGGGATTACATGCCTTTAACCCCGGCATTAGGGAGGTATATAAGACAGGAGCAAGGTCTCAGTATTAGACATTTCATTCTCCAGCCACATTGAGGAAGACGTTCAGTATCAGGATTCTCCAGCCTAGCTGAGGAGAGGCAGCAGGATCAGCGTATTCAACCTGAGTTAGAGGTAAGAGCTAGTGGACCGATATTTCTGCTTTTTTCTTTTCTGTTCTTCAGCTTGAATTTTGAACCCTAATATCAGTCTCTGGGTCTTTTGTTTTTCATGTTACACCTACTTTCACTCTTGCTGTCAAGTCCATTAATCCTGTTGCTGTGGTATTCCTTCACTGATGTTAGAATTAACTTCTTTGGGCTTCTGATGTAGTCTGATAACTAGCAGTTCTCTGGGAATCCTCCAGACCTTCAGTACCAAATTGGGACTACTGAGACATAGAACCCTGCAGACAGAAATATTGGTAGGTTCTCAGACTCTCCATTGTTAAACAGACATTGTTGGACCACCTGGTCCATATCATATGTGCTGATGTAATAAATCCTCACATAGATGCGTATGTATGTATGTATGTATGTATGTATGTATGTATGTATGTATGTATGTATGTGTAATTCCTATACATGTATGTATTTATGTATGCATATATATCTCTGTCATTTCTGTTTCTTTAGAGAACCCTGAGAGATACACTGCTCAAAGCTCTGTGCCATGCAGTCAAATTGCTTACTTTTCAAAGTTCAGGTGAGGGTAGAAGGCTCAGATGTTCAAGGTCATCCTTGGCTTCAAAGACTTCAAGGCTGGTCCAGGCTACATGAGACCCTGTCTTAAAGCATTCTATGAGTTCTCCATGTCTTCACAAATATTTCTTCTATACATGCCTTCTGTATTATTTGGGGTGTCCAGCCCTGCCCTGAGGGCTTCACATAGTGAAGATTGTCATCAATGTGGCCCAGCACAGAGACATAAATGCATGTAAGACATTATCAGATTGGTAGAATGGTTTCTGATATGTTTTTGGTTTTACAACTTGACTACACATTTTGTGAACATGTTTCCACAGCATACTTTGATTTTGTAACCTATGACCTGATTAATACTGGAGGATTGAAATGTAAGTCATGAGGAAGACACTTGTCTCAGAAGGCTCTTGGAATCTGGTGGCCCCTTATGGTCTGTGTTGATATAACATGTTCAGGGTACTTACTGCAATAGTCAGTGCAATTGGTAGACCAGTGTATGAAGGAGTATATAAAACCGAGATGGAATTTTTTTGGATTGGTGAATGGTTTGACAGTTGTTAACTCAGTGCTCTGGAAGCTGTGTACATGATCACATATTCACACATGTATACCACATAGATTATAATCTTAAATCCTAAACTGTCTCATGCTATTTTTATTTGACCAAAGTGGGAATTGATTTCAGAAGTGTTTGAGTTATTTTCCAAAGGCCATCCATGAGCAGGTGACAAACTTGAACCTCCATGTGGTCCTCATGTACCAGAGCCAGAGTATCTGTTCTCGGTAGACTATTCACCAGGTGTCAGCCACATCTTCTGGTTGTCTCTGTACTAGTGTAGAAACCAGAAGGCATGGTTCCTCCTTGACACCTGCAGCTGAGATTGTCTTGAGTTTTTGCCACTCTGTGTATGTTCCCAGATGACTGTGAAAGCACCTTGGGAACTGATTTTTGGCATTGTCCATAGACCCCCATCACAGAAAGCAAGATAGTGCTTGAAGAGCATTAGCTGAGGTTGTCCTCTGGTCTCCATAGGAATGCATGTACAGACACACAGATGCCCACATGCTCTCTCTCTTGTGCTCTCTCTCTCATGCTATCCCCCACTCTCCAGGAGATATGATCATTTCTACCTGGAGACCACATTCCTGGTTGGAAAGTCCAGCTCTCTAGAACTCTTCATTTAGGACCTGGATGCTCAGGACCTAGGGCACTCAATATGATGGAGTTGTAGTCCCCCAAATTTGAGAGTCCTAAGCCTGGTCCAGAGGAATGTGAACTATTACAAAGGATACTGTAATTGAAAGGCTAGGTTAACTGACAAGGTACCACAGGCTACAGGCATGGCACACACAGCCTCTGAGCTGGCTGGCTCTGAGATGAATGCACTCATATAATTTTTTAAGTGTTCACATTGTCTGCACAATCCACTTTCTTCCTGGATGCTCCCCCCTCAAACACCATGGATATCTGCTGAGGGTGCTGTAAGTGTCAAGAAGTTTTCAGACCCCTGTGAAGGCAGGATTCTGGTTGCCATGGGAGAGGGATGAGTGGACAGGCGTGGGTGTGTGTGTCTCAGTGTGAATTGTTAAGCACATCGACCCTTCTGCTGCCACCAGTCCCGGAGATGATAAATCACCTCCCTCCTACAGTGGTGGATGCTTTAACCCTTTCCTGACACCAATTTCAGAAGAACCCTGAGTAATGAGGCTTGGAAAATACCCAAACTGTAGATCTTTGCAGAAAGGTGACATGATTTGCAGTTTACAGATTGTACAATCACAATTTATTTTAAAAGTATGTATGAATGCAGAAGTTGAAAAGAAAACTTGGACTCTGCATCAAAACCTTGTACTAGGGGCTGGGGAGGTGGATTCATAAGGTGCTCACTGCATAGCATGAGTTTGACCCCCAGAACCCATGAGAGAGGGATGAGGGAAGAGGGAGAGGGGAAACAGGTAGGGGAGGGAAAAGAGAGGGGGAAGGAAGAAGGAAAAAGGACTGGGAGGGTAAAGATGACTTCATGGTTTGGACTACTTGCTGCTCTTTCAGAGGACCTAAATTCAGTTCCTAGCACCCATGTCAGTCAGCTCCTAACCCCCTGTAACTCCAGTGTTAGGGGATCTGATGTCCTCCTGTGGCTTCTGCAGGCATCTGCATATGTGTACAGATTTGTACATACAGACACATCATACACACAAGTAAGAACAAAACCCTTAAAAAAGTAAAAAAGCCAGGCATGGTGGTGCATACTCATAATCTCAGCACTGAGGAGGCAGAGACAGGCAAATCCTTGGGGTCCTCACTGGCCTTCCAGCCTACTATGTTTGGCGAATTTCAGGGAAAAGTGTGTTACTGTCTCAAAACCAAATGGAGAGTGGCTGAGGAAGACACCTAAGGTTGACCTGTGACCTCCATTCTTGCATGAATACATGCACATTCATACCTATATGTTCACCTGCATGGTCAGTGAGCATGAGGCATGCACGCGCACGCGCGCGCGCGCGCGCACACACACACACACACACACACACACACACACACACACACACACACACACACACACACAGAGAGAGAGAGAGAGAGAGAGAGAGAGAGAGAGAGAGAGAGAGAGAGAGAGAGAGAGAGAGAGAGATACATACTGGTGATACCTAAGCATCTTATTTCCCTTTTCTCCCCTTCAGCTATTTTTTCTCCTATACGTTATACTGGTGGGAAGACAAAAGGTTAAAAAAACTCATTATGTGTTGGGGGAAGAAGAAACTTCTTCCTCAGAGGTCAGTCTCTCTGCAATCAGTCAGCAGTGATGGATTTGAGTGTGGGTGTTTGTGAAAGACTGACACCCATCTGTGTGGTTCTCTTGGCACTGTGTAATTTCTTCTCATCCAGCAGCAACTTCTCACTGAGATGCAGCTCACATGGAAAGAGAGTCTCTGACACCAAGAAGCTTGAGGTTCATAGGTAGAGGACCCCCTTCTGGGCTGCATAAGTCCTCCCTCCTATAAGACTGTGCTTCTCTGGTTTCACCAGTTAGAGGTCTTTTGTATCCATAGCTGGCATCTACATGGGGCTGGGGGCACTACAGTAACAGGCTTGGTAAGTGAGATAGATTTGAGCTTAGCTCTCATTTTACTTCTGAGTTGAAGATGGAGCCCAGCTGTGCTTGGCTCAGAAGTAACCCTAATAGGGTAGGAGGGAATATTGTGCTAAGCCAAAATGTGTGGCCAGGGACTTTATTTTATTTTATTGTATTCTACAATTTTCATGCCCCGACTGGAGTATGCGTGCAAGCCTGAGGGATAGTGATTTATCAAGCCCATTTTCCAAGACTGTTATCCTTCATCTTGACATGCTGTTAAAATCATTTAATTGTCACTGTGTAGCCTCGTCATTTCAGAGTCACAGTGATCCATTATTTAGGATTCGCAGGCAGAATTCTGCCTTTTCCCTACTTGGTGGGGCAGATGCTGAGATTTGCTCTGTGATGCGGGCTCTGAGAATGATTCCTGCTTGCTACATGAAGCCAGTAGGAGTTTCCCTTATGGTGTGAGAAAGGCCTGATCTCTGTTTTCTATGAGCATTGTGACAGTCAGCTGGTGCCTACCTGCACCCCAGCCTTTCCGGTTTGTCAGTTGTCCTAGGATTGTCACTTCCCTGGAACATGAAGCACTTCTGCTCTTTGGGCTCCTTCTCAAGGACTTTCCCAGATGGGTCTTCCAACCGATACCTCTTAGGGACATCAACCCTGATTCCAAATTTGAAATAAAATCTTTTCAATCTCTAGCCCCCATATTATCCCACCACTTTGCTCTTCTCTTTAGTTTTCTTATTCTGAATATAACAGACTAACTCTTTGGTGATATGAACACAAGTTCTAGAGCTGGCTGTAGATACCAACATTTTCAGGTGCTGAAGGTTTCTGTACAAAGTGGTGCCACATTTATGCATACTCCATGTGTCTAGATTTGATCCTCTGTTAAAGATGGTTGCAAGCCACCTCACATGGGTGCTGGGAACCAGAATCTGGTTCCCTGCAACAGCAGTATGTGCTAACTGCCGGCTGATCTCTCTAGTCCTATTTCTCCTTAATACTTTTAAACAATGTCTAGGTTGATCACGGTACTTGGTTCAATGTAAATTATTTGTAAAGCATTGTTTATCTTATCTAGGGAGAAGAAGAAGGGTCTGCTTTTGTTTTTTTTTTGGGGGGGGCTGTTGTTTTCTTCAAGTATTTGTGACTCATACTGAATGAACCCATGGATGTGGAATCCACAGAGATGGAGAGTCAACTCTGTACATTTTTTGACATATTTGGGAATAAAGCAATATATTAAAGTCATCTAGAATCCAAGAACTCTGACATTGATTATGGTACAATATTTACAGCATTTCCTTCCTGTGCTTTCTATACATGTTTAAAATTTTAGTTTCCAAGCTTGTGTTTTATTTTTAATCATTATGATAGGAATTTTCAAACACACTCAAATAGAGAGGGGCTATTTGACAGATCCCTGTGCACCAACCATCCAACTTCAATAACCATCAAGTTTTCATACACCTGGGCAAATATTTAATAAGGGAAATTTCTTTCTAACAAAGCCACAGTAATAAGAGCATGCCGGGTCTGCCACATTGCAGTCTGTGAACCAGTGGATGTAGGCAAAAGTAATCAATGACTGCTAATGCCATTCAGTATGAGTTTAATGGAGTGCAGGGTGGTGAACGGATCCAGATGAGATTGCTGAGACCTGTTAACCAATCTCAGCTTCGCTAATATTGGGAAAATCAGATGTTAGTTAACATCTCAGATGAGGCTCTAAGTAGTGCTCAGGACACCATGGTGGCATCTTGCTGAAAAGAACTGGAGTTGAAAGTGTGATAGCATAAAACAGGAGGAAAAGGAATCACACTAAGCTCAGCTCCCATGGTCAGGGAGTCTGGATAATGCATTCAAATCTGGAAATGCTTTCACACATATTTATAGAGAAAAAGGCAAGGGACTTCCTGTGCCCCATTCTTGCCTCTTCCTCTCTTGAAATGATCTTCTATTTGCTTCAGAATTTGTAAAAGTCTGAGAAAAATCATGGTGAAATTGAAGCCATAGGCCACTATTCCGCACACCATGGTTTCCCTTTGCTGTCAGATTCATGAATCCAACAGATATTTTCTAAATATTTATAAACCTGAAGATGAAATATAGTGTCCCCTGTTCCTTGTGTGCTTAATGTTGCATCTCGATTTGTCTGAGTTTTCATGTGTAACTCTGGCTTTTTCAATTTAACTTCTATACAATTCCCTGTGCAATTGTGCTAGATTTTGTCACTGTCTTATTAATAGCCAGCCAGGTTATTTACTTTTACAAACAGGGCTATAACAGACAAGGATGAACTTGCCTCCTTGTGAATTAATGTGTAGGAGCAGTCTTTTGAAGTCAAAGGCCATCTGCATCCAAATTCACCACAAATTACTAAAACTATCTCCAGAGCACCCAGGATCTGCATTCTCCATATCCTTTTGCTTGTATAAAATGTATGAAAAGGATAGTGAATTTCAGGGTCACTATGTTAGAGCTTGGTAAAAATAATTATCATGATGTTGATATAAATAATACTTAACTTAAAGCTTTTTTGTAGAAGATTTGCAACTTAATGATATGGCTTTGTCATCCATGGGTATGGTATGTTTCATCATTTTGAGAACTTTCTTTATATCTTATATCCATATTAGTGTAACTTACTATATACATTTGAATTATTTGGATACGAGTGATCTATATTTATCCTCTTTCTCTTCCTGCCCTTCCTACACAGACACACACAGACACACACATACACACACACAGTTTCTAGTTACCTTAAAAATTTTTGTGCCATGTGAATGGTGGTATTTTTTCTCATATGCTTTTGAACTGCTTGATTTGGGATTTCATCATGTGATTAAATTTTGCATGTTGATCTTTATCTAGAAGTTTTGCCAAAGAGTTAATAATTCTAACAATTTAATTTATATTAAATTGTTAAATTTATATTAATATAATTTATATTAAATGAGTGGATGCCATTTGTGGAGCCACAACATTTGTGCAGGGTATCCTGATTCTCTGTCTCCCCTCCCCTCCCATTTAATGGCTACTACAATGATGAATGGAAGCAGTAATGGGTATTCCTTTCATATTTCTGGTGCTGTCTATTCATACATTTATCTTTAAGTGTGATCTTTGCACTAGGGTTTGAAAGTTGGCTTCATTGGGTATAGACAGTATCTATGGTCCTTGTTTGCTAAGAGAATTTGCAATGAGTATGTATTAATATTTATAAAATGACTGTTCTTTAAAAATCATTGTGATCATAGATTCTCACCTTAATCTTTGAATGTGGTGCCCTTTTTCCTATTAGCTCTGGTTTTGAGCCATGATTAGATTGCCAGGAAAATTCCTATTTGACCATGATTGGTGATTATTTTGAAATGCAATGAATAGTGTGTTAAAATTATTTATTTTTATTTGTGTGTTTGTGTTTACATGTACACATATATGCAGAGGCTAGAAGAGGGTGAGTCTGATCCTTGGAGTTGGACTTATTGACAGTTTGAGCCACCTTAAATGGTGCTGGGAACCAAACTTGGGTTCCAGGCAAGAGCATTGCTTTTAACCAACAATCTCTCCAGCCCCTTGATAGTGTTTTGAGACCTTTATATTGACCAGTGATCTGGGTTTATAATTTTCTCTTCTTAGAGTGTTCATATTTGATTTTGTTAAATATTAATGCTGTCAACTGGATGGTTCATGGCTTTCTTTTTAGATTCTCTAAATGAATTTATATAAAATGGAAGATAATCTGGTCTTTGAGATTTGCTAAAATTTGCCAGTGATTGCTTTTTAATTTTTACTTTTGGGATGTGCATATTAGACCAGAAAGGCAACTTAAGTCCTTAACTCTGTTTTATTCTTATTGAAGTGATGTTCCATGCTTTTCCTCAAGTCACTTTTCTGTTTTTAGAGACAGGGTTTCTTTGTGTAGCCCTGGATATCCTGGAATTCATTCTGTAGATCAGCCTAGCCTCGAACTCACAGAGATCCACCTGTCTCTGCCTCCCAGTGCTGGAATTAAAGGCATGCACCACTACTGCCTGGATCCTTAAGTCACTTTTAACTCTAAATTTACCTTGAAGATGGTACTTGTAATGTGGCTCTTTTTAAAACACAGAATTCCTAACAGTTTACTTTTTTTAAATATATGTCTCACCAAATCACATACTACCCTGCAATGCTACTTGTCTGGGTATCCCAAGGCTGAAAGGAACTATTAAAACAAAGACTGCTGTGGAGCAGTACAGGTCATGGTAGTCAAAATGTCCTCCAATGGTGATTGACCAAACACAAGGCATGTTCCAATGTAGTTGAACATTAATCTTCCATAGAAAGGAAAGAAGTACCTACACATGCAGCAGAATGCATGGCTGGAGCCTGGAAACATGATAGTCTGTACTAATAACTTTGGAAGGCATTGTTCTAATTTGAAAGTTCTTCATGGTGACTTCTTCAATTATTCTTTCTCTGGGACTATCTTCATTTGCCATTGAGCTCCTAGAAGATGCAGTTGGAGCTTCTTGGTCCTTCTTCTCTGGCACTCCACACTCTCCTTTATCTCTGTGTCCTCTGGTCCATTCTGGATGAATTCTATGGCGACACTCCAACCTTCTCATGATCCTGACATGGATCCCAGGTCCCTATCCACGAACCATCATGGGCTCTCCAAGGTAGCTTCAACAGTCAGTTTGTCACAGATCTGTTATCTGAGGGGATTTCAGTTGAGAAACTTCCCAGATCAGATGGGCTGTGGGCATTGTAGGGTGGTTTTGATTGCTAATTGATGTAGGAAGGTTCAGCTTGCTATGGACAGTATCATCTCTAGGTAGGTGATTCTGATCGGTAGACAGAAGTTAGCTCAGGAAGAAAGAAAACAAGCCATTAAGCAGCATTTCTCTATGGTTTCTGCATCTTCTCCTGCTTGTGTGCCTGCTCTGACTTCCTTCAGTGGTGGACTGTTAACTGGAAGTGTAAGCTGAAATAAACACTCTCCTACTCAAGTCCCTTTATAGCAGCAAGGATAAGCAAGTGACCACAGTTGTCAACCATAGATCACATCTCCTCTTCGTAACTTGAGGGAACTTTGGTTGAGACTAGAACATGTGAAAGCAGACAAAATGTACTTCCCTGGAGCATAAAAGAATTCTGTCTCCTGTAAAATGCAGCATGACATCGGACAGGCAAAATCAGGAGCTGTTCACTGCAAATACGCTTTTCCGTGATTTAGACTTCTATTCTCTTCATGGCCTCTTGTCCCTATTCCTTCTGCCTTCATCCAGCACAGCAAACTTCTAGCTATTGTGGAAGATGCTCGAGTTAATGAAGCAACCTCAGATCTGTGTGCTCTGACTCTGGTTCCACATTACGGACTAATTGTCTGTCTCCTCTGCCAGCCATGCATTCTCAGCATCAAGTACAATGGCTTCTTCAGGCTTAGAGTTGAAGTAGGGCAGAGTATACTGTTCAGAGCCTGGGCTGCAAATATCTGCTCATACACGTGACGGGAAACCAGGTGGAAGGATGTTACACTATAGAACTAAGGAGCTTCATGGAAGGAAACATAGAGATGCCTGAATTTTATCTCAAAGGTGTGTTTAGAGCAAGCATGAAAACTCTCTGTTTTGACCTGAATGCAAAATGTCCCCAGCAGGCTCATGTACTTGGAACACTTGTTTCTCCAGCAAGTAGCACTGTTTCAGAAGGGTGTGGAGTCCGCAGGAGGTGGAACCTTGATATAGGAAGTGGGCTGGTAGGGCAGGCCTTGAGATTTTGTAGCATGGCCCTACTTCCTGTCCACTTTCTGCTTCCTGACTATGAACCCAATGTGACCAACAGCCTCACATTCCTGTTGCCATGTTTTCCTGACACATTTCGGACTGTGTCTCCTAAAACTGTTTCTCCCTTAAGCTTCTGCTTAGCAGATGTCAGGCCCCAGCAACGAGAAGTGTAACCCATCCATCTATACTCCTGTAACACATACTGGCTCCTTCCTGTATGATATGCATGGCTCCTTCCTGTAGATGGAATTTCTTTCCCACCTGGTCTTTCAGCCGATTAGCCCCAAATAAACACATAAAGACTTATATTAATTTATGAAACTGTTTGGCTGATGGCTAGGGCTTCTTACTGGCTAGCTCTCTATTAATTATTAGCCAATTTCTATTAAGGTACGTACTCTTGGCTTACCCGGTAATGCCCTGGCATGTAACTCCTTCTGCGTCTATATGGAATCTCTTTGCGGCCTCTCTCTGCATCCTCTTCCCAGCGTTCTCCTCGGTAGCCTCACTAATACTTCCTGCCTGGCTACTGACCAATCAGTGTGGAATGAATAGAAGCCGGTTCTGATTATGGGCACAGATAGCTCTCAGAGAAGTATGTGGAGAAACAGTAGAGAAGTCCTAATTGTCTCTACAGAGGAGTCAGGACACACATGTATCATCAGATGGCAGGTGTGTGGGCACTGAAGCCATGCTGCCCTGACATCCCTGGGGCCAACAGTAGTCAGAATGGGTTTTAAACCACCTTTCTTGCTTTGGATATTGTGGAGATACATTTCAGCAATAAATTCTTGTAGCCTGAATCAATTGGTATTAACAATAAGATGGCTATCAGAAAATCCTGCTATGAAATGGGGGTGACAATGCAGCTGACCTCATAAAGAGTATGGGGATAGGTTGACATGGTGAGTGAATGAACTTTCTATTTATCATGGACCAAAGATTCAGCTATGGTTGAAATGTAGGCCATGTCCCAGAAGTCCAAGGTACAGTCTTAGTCTCTAGGGTGGTGGTGTTGAGAGGTACCAGGAACTTGAAGAGGTGGGGCCTAGTGGAGGTCCTCATGTATTAAGAGATTTGCCCCTGAAAGGAACTGTGGGGCCCTGGTCTCTTGCTGTCTATTTTAGCTCCCTGGTTTATGATATGCATGTTTTTTTCTGCATATCTTGAAACCTCAGCATAGTTCCAAAATAATAGGGCTACCAGATATTGGACCACATCTTGTAGAACTATGAACTAATTAAACTTTTTATTTATATGAGTCAATTACCTCAAACGTTTTGTTATAGTAACACAAAGTTGATGGATATGCTTAATAAATACTCTTGTGTTTAGATAGTACTATCTGTGCATGCCTGAATCAGTGGGATGGATGCTAATATGAGTAGATGGTTTTATTTTGTGTGTCTGTTACAACTTGTCAAACCCTGGGACTTTGTAATGTACACCATGGTAGAGTCTAAAATTGTTCTCTAGTGTGGAGTGATTAATCAGCAGTCAATAGGGCCAAGGTTTCTTTATTCGGATACACCAGCCAAGTGCAGGCCAAAGCGTGCCAGGGCAGCAAGGCAGCCAGGCCAGATTGAGGAGGAGGGAGCAGGGAGAAGGGCAAGAAGAAGGGAAGGTCCACGTGTCTGCGGTCCCTTAAGAAGCCTTCCTATATCACCTTAGACTTCCCCTCACACCTAGCGTGTTCCGGGCTACTAGGGGGCGGGGCTACAGTGTCTTCCTACACTCTAGTATTCCATTTAATAAATATATCCTAAGTTCTTGGGCCAGGGCTTGTTGTTAAGGAGGCAGTTTTTTTGCCTTCATGGTATTTAAGATAGAGGTAACAAGAGAGATGGGGAAGAAATGGGGCCTATTCTGTGTCATAAAGGAAGGTAGCCATACTCCAGGAATACACCCTTTGTGGATTAGTAACTCTCTCCCGGCTGTGACAAAACACTCAGTAAATGGAGTTTAAGGAAACAAAGGCTTGTTTCTTTTGGCTCACAGTTTGAGGAAACAGCGCATCATGGTGAGGAAGGCATGGTGGCAGGGGCTGCTCACACTGCAGCTGCTGTCAGCAAGCAGAAAGATGAATGCAGGCATTCCGCAGCTCACTTCCTTTTTATTTAGTCCAGGATCTCAGCCCATGGACTGGTGCCATCCACATTTAGAGTAAGTCTTTCTTTTTTTTTTAAGATTTATTTATTTATTATATGTACAGTGTTCGGCACCAAATCTCATTACAGATGTTTGTAAGCCACCGTGTGGTTGCTGGGAATTGAACTCAGGACCTTTGGAAGAGCAGGCAGTTCTCTTAACAGCTGAGCCATCTCTCCGCCCCTAGAGTGAGTCTTTCTATCTCAGGTAGCCTAGGCTGGCAAACCTCTTACAGACATGCTGGAGCTGTGTCTCTTAGGTGAGTCTGGATCCTGTCAAGTTGACAGTCAAGATCTACCACCACACAGGGGAAGATAGCTGAGGATTTATGTGGGAAAAGGGAACCATAGTAATTGGGAAAGGGTCTCATAGAGCCAGATCTTCTTGAAACATGTGTGGCAACTGATCAGGCAAAGAAGGCTGAGAACTGCTGCCCAAGGTCGGCAGAGGAGTGGCTTTGCAGTCAGGAAATGATGTGGGGCCATATCACGAGGCCATCCTAGTGTTCTCTGAGTGGGCTCTGGGTTTTGATTCTGTGAGCATGACTCTTTTAAAATACGTTTTATTTAGCCTTTGATAATTTCATACTGTTATACAATGTATCTTATTATATATCCCTACCTCTGCTCTCCTTTCCCATAGGGTCCTACAAACACATTCTCATTCAAACTTCATGCCCTCTTTTCAAAAACAAAATAGCTCCTGAGTCCACTTAGTGCTGCCTCCATGCACATGACACTTGACTATCTACTGTGTCATGCCCCATCAGAGGCCACAACCCTAAGGAAATTGACCTGCCCTTCTTCAGTTGTCATCAGTTGCAAATAGCGAGGAGTGGGGTCTTACAGGTAGCTCCAGTTCATGCTTGAATGTTGATTGGTTTGACCTCGTGCAGGTAACCACAACTGTGGTGAGTTCATGAGTACAACCCAAGCCATGTCCTGAAGAAAGTGGTTCCCAGACTCTTGAGCCCAGATACTTGTGCTTGAATTGTCATTTAACTACTATATGAGCAGATTTTCCTGTTCTCTGAGCCTCAGTTTCCTCATTCATAGATGGGAATTATTATAGTTCTTATTCCATAGGTTGTTGTACTAGGTCAGTATGAGTGCATGCACTCTGCATACCCCATGTTTACTGTAACCCATAATTATCTTAATGTTGGGTGTATGTGTGTGCGCGCACACACACACACACACACACACACACACACACACACACACACATTGCCTAGAAAAGTTCCTGGTATATTCCCAGTGCTACCTTGAATGTGCTTGTGGACAGTTGAGTTTCCAGGTTCTTTTTCACTGGCTTTGGGGAGCTCCCTGAGCCAGTAAAGGAGAGCTGAGCCACCCTAGAGCTCATGTGACTGGACTCCTGGCAGAGTTGAGAAGAAGATACAATGAGCCACAGAAACTGCTGCATGAAACAGTAATATGTAGGCTAAAACTTGAGTAAAGAGAAACCCAGAGCATTTCTGAGCTCCTCTGGAGGAATTCCAGAGGCCTAATCCATCACCAGGAGGAGAAATTAAACACTTGCTGCTTATCTCTTGGAAAAGAGGAGCCCACAGCGAAGCCCTGGGGTCTGGGGGTCGGCCTGACACCCATGGAGTGGGGGTGTGTGATTTATTAGAATATGCAGAGCTCTCTTGGCTTTTTGTCCTTTGATCAGTGCTGGGAGCCAACCAGGCCCAGCTACTTTGCATACTAATAAAGATTGGTGCATGTAATTATTCAGCAGTCACACCGTTATTCCTGGGAGATAAATCATCCCTGCTTTATTTACTCTTCTTGCTTCAAGTTATTTCAAGATGCCTTTAGTTGCACCGCATCTGACTTGCGAGGAGGTAGCGGACTGTCTTAGTTTTCTCAGATGTGCTTAGAAGGTGATGGATGGATATATACACATGCATATATTTTTTGACAGGATTCCACTCTGTAGCCAAGGCTGCATCCAAACTCACAACCCCTCTACCCTCAGCCTTCTGAGTGTTGGATTATAGGTGTTCACCATCAAACCTTTCTCCATGCATGCTTTTGAGGGGCTCCCAGGTATTACTAACCTCTCTTATCTCCATCTCTACTTTGAATTTATGTGTGCTCCCAACACAGTATAAGAGACTGTGGTGACTGAGGCATTGTCCAGTTTCTTGAGTGGTGGTGGCCTTTTGGAATCATGAGGTGACATAGAGTTGGACCACATGAGGATGAACCTGTAGAAAAACTGTCTCCGGTCTTGAAGAGGATGTCCACAGACCCTCAATTCTTCCAGGAGGTTTTTCTTCTATTCTACTTTGTTCCAAATTTTATCTTCATCTCTTCTCTTTATAACTAAGTGTGTATCCACTTAACTACCTTGTACCAGGTCAAGTAATAGTTGGAACTTCACATTTGGAGATTGATAGGCTAAATCATTTGGTCCTTCTGATCTTGTTTGTGTGTATATATGTAGTCTGTCTGTCTGTGTCTGTGTCTTGTCTCTCTCTCTCTCTCTCTCTCTCTCTCTCTCTCTCTCTCTCTCTGAAGGGTGTGTGTGTGTGTGTGTGTGTGTGTGTGTGTGTGTGTGTGTGTGTGAATGCACATCCATGTGAAGGCTAGAGGATAACTTTGGGTACTGTTCCTTAAGCACCATCTGCCATTGACCTGGAATTTACCAAGTAGGCAAGGCTGTCTGACCACCAAGCCTCAGGGATCTTCCTGTCTCTGCCTCGCCATTGCTGGGATTATAAATGTATTCTACCACATCCAGCTTTCTTTTTTAATTAATATGAGTCCTGGGGATCAAACTTAGGTCCTCATGTTTGCAGGGCAACCCAATGAGCCCTCTCCCCAACCCTCAGTCTTTGACCTCTGTATTGAAAAACATCTTCCACAATGCCCCCATAAGCATCAGATACTGGTGAATCCCAGGTGATGGAAGCTGTCAGCCTTGAAGTAACTCTGTGATCAGCAAAGGCTTGATATAAATGTCATGGTGTGGGGGAAGTGAACTCACAGCAAAGCCAGGAACTCTCCATGAGTGGGAAAAGGTATCAGTGATCAACTTAGGGAGTCAAGTTGCTGAGGAGTGAGCAAAAAGGAAGAGGAGACTGATGTATGGAGTCTATTGACTTCTTGATAAGGGGATAGAAGAGGGAGCCTAGCAGGTGGGGACTTCTTCAGGCAGATAGAATTACCCAGCCATTTCCCTGGCATGGAATGTCCAACAATAAGCGAGCTCTTCTTATATGGCTGTAAAGAAAGTTAGGGAACAGCCTACTAATGAGTGAGTCAATTCATTTGCATCATTTCTTTACCATCTTTGTATGAACCTTTTCACAGAAGAAGAGATGTGTCCAGGTCCAGGCTAGCAGTTTGCTAAGTGTTAGTGTGTTCCTCCTGTAGAAAGCTTAGGAGGTAGGTGGTGTGTGTGTGTGTGTGTGTGTGTGTGTGTGTGTGTGTGTGTGTGAAAATCCACCTCTAACCAAGGTGATTTGAAGGTGCCCTCTTTCCCACATCTCTGCATGCAGCCTCCCCCTCTTTACCTCCCCCAACAGGAAGCTGGCCTTTGATTTCCCCAGTGCTCAGCATTCCTTTGTGGCTGGTGAGTCATGAGAGATGATTTAAGACTTCTTTTGGGTGGGAGGGTGTTAGTCATTAAAATTGTATTTTCTCTGGGAGTTTGTTTTTAAAACTTTGGGCCAGAAAAATATGTACAGGAATGTTTGGCTTTTAATAATTAAATCTTGCATTGTTTTAATTTTCTACAGAGTGTTTCTCTGGAGGAAAATAAAGTTACAAATCCAATATTTATGTCTTTCCTAAAGCACCGGTTGCCAAATGAAATGAGTTTTGCTATTTTTTCCCCCTGATGGTTGATGCTTCTCCAGAGGGCTCCCTTTTACATTTTCAGGAAGGGCTTAATGTTCTGTGGGTGTGGGGAGGAATCTTTGGAACAGGGAAATGGCATGACTGTTTTAGATTCAGGAGGATGAAGGGTCTGGAGTGTGGTTCCTTCACCCCTAACCCAGTCCCACCTACAGTGTGCCAGTATTTCCCCTTCATTTAAATTCATTTTGCACACAGGCTATTTTCAACAGAGAGAAGCAGCTGATGGTTTTGTGCAAAATCAATGACTTATCTGAATGCTTTAGCTGCCCATCCCTGCCCACCTCCACTAGCTCACCATTAGCAGGCATCCAGACACGAGAGAATGTAGACATCAGCCAGCACACTGATTTGGCATTGGACTTTTTCGGGGACTTTAATTCCCAGGCAACAGGAACTTCGAGTGGTTTTCCCTTCCGTCTCCCATCACCAGGACTCACTCCTGCAACCTCCTCAAAGTCAGCCAAGCCCTATTTAAATTGAGACAGGAAGGCGGGATGCAGGCTGTTTGGCTGTGCAGTGGAACCTCTCTGCTCTGCTGCAGCTGTTTTTTTGGGGGGGATAATAGCTTTGGTTATTACTGCCTCTGATGTGTTTGACTTTCCAAGTCAGCTGTTCTTTGAGAACCTGGAGGAAGGCAAAGCATTTCACATCTTGAATTGTGAGTCTCAGATCCCTGCTCCTAGAGCAATTTGAGCCTAGTGGAAGTTCAAAATCCACCTGCCAATTCCCTATGTACAGCAGTTATCCACAGGTAGCTCAAGAGCATAACTGAGAAGGGCAAATGTCATGTTGTCCCTGACATCTGGGTTCCAAATACAGTACAGTGAAGCCCTGTTACCAGGGAAGATCCAAATGGCTCCACATAGTGTAGGTTTAGGAATACCATTGGGTGGAAACCTTAGCTTCTCTGAGTATGAACAGCTCAGTGGACCAGTAGAAACCCTATCAGCTTTGCATTGCTGTGAAAAGCACCCTATCAGCTTTGCATTGCTGTGAAAAGCACCTGACTGAGAAACTTAAGGGAGAGAAGATTTAATTTGCTTCATGGTTTTGGAAGGTTTGGTTCATGGATGCTTAAGCAGAAAACCATGGGGGGTGGTAGGAGTATGTGGTGAGCCAGTTCACATCATGGCATACAGACAGCAGTGAATGACCTACCCACAATGACCTACCTCTTCTGGTTTACTTCTTCCTAAAGCTCCCAGAAACTTCCAGGGTAGCATCACCAGCTGGAGTCCTAGGGTTTAGCACATAAGCCTGTGGAGGAAATTTAACCTTCACATTATAACAAACTGCTACTAAGACCTTTCTAGGTTCCTGCAATTACTGAGAAGACCTCTGTGAAAGGCATGACACAGAACTACTGGGGAGACCTCTGTGAAGGGCACAGATGGAACTCGTTGGCATTGAAAAGACACTCTACACTTGTTTCTTAGGAAATAATGTTTAACAGCTCAAGGGTAGTCACAGACTTGAGTTTAAGTCCCAGCCCTGCTATTTAACACTGACGATGCTTTTTTCCAAGTCTTAGTCTTCCATTCTTAGATGAGGTGCTAAGATCTCCCTCAGTTGAGGCTGGATGAAGTTTACAGACCAGAAGAGGGTTTTAAAATTTTTATTCTTTGGTAGTATCATAAATGTTCACAATGTAATTCACTATCACCTCTCAACATGTTAATCCTCCAAACATCCCCCTCCCATCTTCATCTCTAATCGTTTAAAAAATTAATGCAGAGTCCAATTAGTGCTGCCTATGTGTTCATGGGTGTGTGCCTTTACTGAAGCATTGTCAAAGGACTGTCTCTCCTCCAGTAGCTATCAATTGCCCACAGCTCCTCAGTTAGGAATGGCGTCTTTGAACCCATTCCCCTTTCATGCTGGAATGTTGACTGGATTTACCAGAGGGCATTCTGGGCATTAAACTTGACACCACACCCCAAATACAAAAACTGTATTATAAATTACTGCTCTAGAAAGAATGAAAGATACACCAATAAAATCATTTCTTCCCTATTCTCTGGATCCCTGGAAACTTAACACAGGCACAAACAATGGAACTAGACATTTGGGATAGAAATACGATCCTCTGATCCTCTTGAACTTGAGCTTGCCTGACTACATTCATTCATTGGATTTGCTTGATGTACTCATTATAGCATCATTCATTCAGAAAATGTGTCAGGCAGATGGAGTGTCTGGCATTGCTGTAAGTATTGCAGATGAAAGGCAATAAAATACAGTCCTTCAAGTTCAAAACAACATTTTAAACATTGGTCCATATGGATTCCGTTGGAAGTTCATTGGAAAGCAGATTCCTCCTTTAGAGAGTCAGGTGGTAGGAAATAATTTGCACATATTTTGACTTGTCATTTTAGACTGTTACATGACCCACATGCTGTAGCAGACATGAATCACTTCTTTGTGTGTGTACCTTTTCACAGGGGTAGCATTCCATGTCCTTAACAACATGGCCATTCATTTCAACTACATGAGTTGCCATGCTCCCCAAACATGGCTGAGCATACAGTCAGATCTCCCTGTGCACTGTACTGGTGCCCCTGCTATGGCCTGGAATCATGGTGTGTATTTTAGGAGGTCAGTCAGTCAGAATACACCTGGGGGCAATCACTCAGGTTGGGAGATAATTTGTGGGAAGAGCCTCAGGAGCTGCCATGGCTCCCAGTATTTTCAAGGACCACGTCTATTGTTACTGAGAACTGAACCAATTTTCACAGAAAAGCAAAGATGAAAGGAGTGAATTAGCAAGTGTGGGTCAGACATGGGAGAGTTTCCTGGTACTCTTCAAGCCTCTTGTTGAATTTATTTTTAAGAACTGGTTGAGTAAGCTCCTTCCTGGGGCTGGCTATTCAGCCCCACAGTGGAGTCTGTCGGTGACATATTCTACTCCTGCCTAAGTTTGCCTGTGTCCATTCTCTGTCCTAACAACCCACACAGTATTGTTGACAAATTCAGCAGAAGTGCATCAGCATTTAGGCCCCAGTGAGATGCGGATTGGAAAACCAGATTTGTGGCTCAGAGTAGACAGTGTCATGAGGTGAGGATGTAGGATGGTTTATAGCCTGTGGTAGGGGTGCTTCCCCAGGACCTTCACAAAGATCCATTTTATTGTGTACTTTCAGGAAGAGGAAGGGCCCATCTTTCTGTACTTTGGCCATTGAACCTGAGAATAATGAGAATTCAGAAAGGGTTCTCTTGGTGAGATGTTATCTTCTCTCCCTTTCCCTTCCCAGAGCACCTGGGATGAGTCCTTCATGATGCAATGACCTGTCTTAGCCTGTGTGTGTTGACTACAGTGTCTATCTACCTGTCATCCTCTTGGGACTCCTCCTGGTACTTCCTGTTTAATAGAAAGCCTAGTTAGCTAGTTGTGTCAGTCACTATTCATGCTGCCCCCCTAAAAGATGACACAGTCTCCTTTGTTCAGGATTTACATTCATCTGACACTTTGCATTCCATTGCAGGCATAGCAAGTTCTTATAAATAAGACTCTTACACTAACAACTCCTGTTTATAAAGTCCCTGTGACAGGAGGCATCAAGGGCAATATAATAAAAGAGACAGACAAGGACTGGAATTCCCTTACTACCAGGACTACATGTAGGGTATAAGCACAATAAAAGCCCATGATATTCAAATGTGGGAGAAGCCAGGTGCTTTTGAAGGTCGTGATGCTTGGCCCAGGCATTTGAGTATCGAACCTCTCCTGGTTCTCAGTCCACTTTTGTTCTTTAGACTCCCTTCCTCTCAATGAATGGTTTTTGTTTCTGTCATTCTCCATGTGTTTAATTCTTAGTTCAGGACAACAAGAATCTGGAAGCCTCAGCAAATGCCCTCTAGACTCAGGCCCGTGCTTCTAACTTCCCTATGGTCTGTTGGGTCCTACATTGGCATTTCTATTTTTCACTGTAGCCCCATGAAGGAGTCTCTGCTGCCCTTGTTTTTTAGATGAGTACCTAAGAGGCTGAGGCATCTGCGAAGGGGTATTGGACCAGGAGCCTGGATCAGTCCTTGGCTGTCTGGCTGAACCATCCCATATGCAGGCAAGATTCCCAGGAGATGTCTGTTTAGAGAGAAGAGTACAGAACCCAGTATTCAGGATCAACAGATATGGCCCCACTCTGTCTCCTTATGGGTGGGGTAACAGAGGCAGCAGATTTGATTGGGCAGCTCAAGAGTGAGAGTGAGGCTTGGCACCCACACTTTCTGTTGCTTCCACTTCCATCTTGTTTGAAGTGGGGTATGACCATCTTCTTTTGCTGTCCCCCACCATCTGTACTCTTTCTGGTCTTCAAAGTGGAGGGAAGGGACTTTGTTGGGGCTGCAGCTGTTGTGCAAACACAGGTCCCAATGCTGTCCCAATTGCCCTCATTGTAAGGCTGGCAGGCCTGGCACCTGGCTCCTCTCAAGGCAGCTCTGCAATTAATGTTTTCCTCTCTGATTAGGTCTCATGTCCTTCTCTGCTGTGGTTGAGGAGGTCTGGCACACAGGATGTTTCAGAGTTCTATGAGAGGGAGTGAGTGAAGGAATTTGGGGTTAACCATGCTCGCATTATCTCAGATGTGATCACTTTGTGGTCTGGAACATCTGAAACAATATGGAGCCCATTACCGGCTCTGGGTCCTTGGGGAGCCCTGGTGTTCGCTGGCCTTGTTAGTAATGGTTGTATTTGCCAGCTATATTTATAGCTGTAAGACTTGGAAGGACCAAGAAGGGACACAGGCTTCCTTGGTGGAAATAAAGGAGATAAGGGCTTAGTGTCTGAGCTAAGTTCTTCTTCACTCACTAAATATGTATTTCTTATAAACCTACAATGGGCAAGGTCCTGTGCCTCGAGCTTTGCTGTGGTCAGAGGCACAAGGAGCCCTGGAAGTGGATTCCTGGAGAAGGGGAGACAGTGAGTAATGCAACTATTGCAGTATGGGGAATTCATAAGAGCAGATCCTCTGCAGGTATGGGCAGCTTGCTAATTTAAGTAAATGCTTGCATAGCAAGTAGCACATGTACATTATTCCAAATACCATTTATTAGTGGTAAATTTACCATCTAATGGCTCTGGAGGGTTGTTACTGAGTTTTATTACTACTACCTGTGTTGGATAGAGGAAGACACTGAGGCAGAGATTAGGTAAGTTGCCTGAGATCACACACAGCAAGTGGTGAAGATAGGATTTGTGTCTTCATAATCAAACATCGCAGTTCCTGCTCTCAACCACCAGGGCTCCACCTGAGAAAAGGCAGGGGCAGGTCTGCCCCTGCCTCTGGGGTTTGGAAAGTCTCCCTTGAGATGTGATGTTTTGTTTGAGAGTCAAAGGAAAATAAGAGAAACCAATTAGCTAAATTAAGAGGTAGATCAAATGGAAGGAGGAGCAAAGACCCCAATGGTAGAGGAAGAAGGGCTTGCCAGAGAGGTTGAAAGATGGTCACTGGAGCTTGAGAGGGTGAGCCTGAGGATGGGAACTAGGACCTGGTATTTCAGGGCTTGTGAGCCCTACTAAGTCATTTGGGAAATGTACAGAGAAATCTGGCACTAGGGAAATGTTCAGAGATCCACAAGGATGACCCCAACTAGGAATCTAAGCAATAGTAGAGAGGCTACCTTAAATGCCCTTCCCCTATAATGAGATTGATGACTACCTTACATGCCATCCTAGAGTCTTCATCCAGTAGCTGATGGAAGCAGAAGCAGAGATTCACAGCTAAACACTGAGCTGAACTCCTGGAATCCAGTTGCAGAGACGGAGGAGTGATGAGCAAAGGGGTCAAGACCATGCTGGGGAAACCCACAGAAACAGCTGACCTGAGCAACTGATAGTGCACAGACCCCAGTCTGATAGCTGGGGAACCAGCACAAGACTGAACCAGTCCCTCCTGAACGTGGGTGTCAGTTAGGAGGCCTGGGCAGTCTATGGGGCCTCTGGCAGTGGAACCAGTATTTATCCCTAGTGCACGAATGGACTTTGGGAGCCTATTCCCTATGGGGGGAGTACTGTCTCAGCCTAGATACACAGGGGAGGGCCTAGGACCTTCCCCAAATGATATGACAGACTTTGGTGATTCTCCCATGGAAGGTGTCAACCTCCCTGGGGAGTGGATGGGAGGTGGAATGGGGTTGTTTGTGGGGGAGGTGGGAGGATGGGAAGGAGAGGAAACTGGGATTGATATGTAGAATAAGATTGTTTCTAATTTAAAAAAAGAAAACCCATTATAAAGTGAAATCCTTCAGGCTTGGTTCTTGAGAAATATAGCTGTAGATCTGAAGTGTGTGTACATGTAAAGGAGCCTGTACCTGGCAGACTGGAGCTTTTGTGGGTGGTGTGTGTGTGTGTGTGTGTGTGTGTGTGTGTGTGTGTGTGTGTGTGTGTGTGTGTGTTATAGTGATAGTTATTGTAGTGAAGATGATGGTGTGATGAAGGCAATACAGCATGGTGATGGATTCTTTGCCCCAAATATGAGCAGCTGAACACCTCGTGGGCCCTCCAGCCCATGGCCTCTAGATAGATGCTCATGTACTGAGCCCTTTTCATCAAACACTATGACACTTAATTCTCTCAGTGTCTTGGTAAGTGGCACATCACTGGCCCCACTTCATGGATCAGGAAACACACATTAAATCTGCCCAGGGTCATGTAGTTCATAAATACCAGATTCTGGATTTTTAGCTCAGGCTACAAGAAGATGAATGATTGAATTTTCTGAACACATTCAGAAACTGGTTCCCCAGTTTGTTTGTGGTTCATTTTCATTTTGTTTTGTTTCTTTGATCTTCATTTGAGACAGGTCTCAGGGCCCAGACCGGCTTCCTCCTTACTATGTAGCTGACAATGACCTTGAACTTCTGATCCTCCTGCTTCTACTTCCCAAGCACTCAAATCACAGATGTGTCCCATCATGCCCAGCTTTTGAATGCAGTAGGCAGGCCTTTCTGCATGCCAGGCAAGCACTTTACCAGTGAGCCACATCTTCAGCCCTGGAGCCCCAACTATAAATGCTATGTTTTTTGTTCTATGTACTGGGATGTCAACCAGATATCTGCCGCTCTGTTTCCAAGCTGTAGAATTCTGGTTGCTTTTAAAATATTAAGTAGTTAGGCCTGTCAATGGAGCTAGACCCATGCCCAGTCTCAAATGCTATTTCATGGTGTCTTTCTAAGCCAATCTTTTTAATAAATGCTGATGTCCATTTCAGAATGATGGTGTCACTTATTTATAGTAGCGAGGGTCATTCTGAGTAGGGACTATAGAAACAGTCTGCCTTTCTTTAGGGAAGAGTTCAACATACTGTTCTAGTGATCTGACTTTCCAGAGCCAGCTTGTCATTGGATTTCTTGTTACTTGTGACTGTAATACTGTAATCCTTCTTTTTCAAGACTTTTTTTTTTTTTTTTACTTTTCATTAGAGTTTGGTACATAGGTGCGTGTGGAGGTCAGAAGTGTATTGGGTACCCTGGAATTAGAGTTACAGGTGGCTGTGAGCCACCCAACATGGGTGCTAGCAACCACACTTGGGTGCCCTAGAAGATGTCCAAGATCTCTTAACTGTTGAACCATCTTTGCAGCCCCCTTTTCTCTCTTTTACTTAACTCATTTGGGATTAGTTCTGTTGAAGCCAAAAGTACTTTAAATGATGCCCTGTGATTATTCCTTTATAGACTTTAAGGGAAAGAGGAGGAAAATGAACAAGACAAGGAAGGGAGCCAGGGTATTAAATTCACAAATGAGTGATAGGAGCTGAGAGGCTCCCTGGTCCTTAAAACCAAAAAGATGGACGAAGTTGCCCTGGGTTCACTTCTGTTTTCAAGTGTAATAATACTTACATTTCCTGGGCTAATCTGGTCTCTATGCCCTCAATCCCCTAGCTTTCTCCCTTTCTGCTCCCACATTGGGTGTTCCACATTGGGTGTTTGTCTCTCCAAAGGATGCCCCTTTGAAGGATGTAAAGGTCCAGGCTGGTTGATTTGGAGATGCACAGGATGAAAACGATGAAATCATCCTTTTCAAAGGTCCAATCTGAGAAGACTGTGGATCTCTCTCTCTCTCTCTCTCTCTCTCTCTCTCTCTCTCTCTCTCTCTCTCTCTCTCCCTCGTGTGTGCACGCATGTGTGTTTGTGTGTGTGTGCACATGCATGTGCACATTTGTATGTTTGAGGGCACACATGTGTGTCTTTCTTCTGTGTCACTCTGTGCAGACATATGTGGAATAAGTCAAACCTCAGGTACCTTGTCTTCCTACTACGTCTGAGCATAGCTAAATGGCTTGCTGAAGTCAGGGCATAGGTAGAAATGATAACTGGTTTGAAGCTCATATTTCAAATTTCCTCTGTTTTACTCACTGTCTTGAACTGTAACCATCCTCAGGACTAGCCTGGATCAGTAACTGGTCTGTTCATGGGAAGTGGATCCAAAGAACACAGTATAAAGTCAAACTCCGTGAATTACCACAGACCAACCAAAAGTCAGCTAACCTCACACACACAAGGAAGGCCAGCTGAAAAAGCAGAGGCAGCTTATCCAGCCCCTGTCTGAATTTAGGTGAGCAACAATAATCCACTTCTGTTGAATGTTATTGAAGTTGAGCTGTTTGTTACTAGGCATTACTGTAGAAACAGCTGACAGATACAAAATGTGTCACTATGATGTTACCTGTGAACATTTTTGGTTTGTCATCCTGCAAAACCATAAACTATTTATGGGAGAGGAAATGATAATCAAAATCATAATGACAAGAATTATTTTACAGGGCTCAGGTGATTACTCAGCATGTCTTATAAGCATGAGGACCTTCCTGATCCCCAGAACCCATATAAAAAAACACCGTGTATATGGGCAAATTGCTCTCAGCAAAGTTGCACTTTAAGTAAACAGAGTCTACATAGTTGGGGGGAGTGGTCTTGGGGGAGGAGTTGAAGGGCAAGGAATGGGGGTAGATTTGACTAAAACACATTATATGCAGACATTTAATTCTCAAGCAATAAGAAAAGAAGGGGGCTGTTATTGTTTCCACATTATTGCTATGGAGACTGAGGCACACACACACACACACACACACACACACAGAGAGAGAGAGAGAGAGAGAGAGAGAGAGACAGACAGACAGACAGACAGACAGACAGAGACAGAGAGAGACAGAGAGCACAGGAGCAGGAGTGAGCACTGAGCCAAGGTCATGCAGTTGGCTCTTATCTCAGTGCCTTGAGCAGCAGATGCTGTGGTAAGCAGACAGTCGGTCCTCAAATGCTTACTGGATGAGTGAGTCACTATACTTCAAATTGAAGTCTGTTGAATAGGCCTGCAGAGGCTTAAAGTAAAATAGCACATCTGCCCTGAGTAAGTATGAATGAAAAGATGACTTTGCTGGCTGTTCAATCTTCCACCTGCATCCTCTCTGTGCAGCAAACCTGACATTTCTCACACTCACCCACTTCCTTTCATTCTTTGGCACACGTGTGCCCTAACCATTGGATTACTCTTACAAATAAGAAAACAGACCCTTTTGTATTTTTGTTAACAATCATAGAGAGCAGGCTTGCCTTATTTCCATATCTAATTTAATTCCAGATAAACTGCACCTTGTGGACAATTAAACTGTAAATTGTGGATATCTGTGGGTGATTGGATCATTAAATACTCCTCTCTACCATAAATCACCTACATTCCCACCCTATGTTGTTCCCATGCTCACTCAAGAATGAGGACATTCTGGCTGTCATGCACCATTCATACTGCAAGCTATGGATGGTGTCTCAAGTCTGGAGTATGCTCTTCAAGGAGATACAGTGGCCTCATGCAGACACTTTAGATGCATTGTGTGCTCTGGGTAGGAAGGGCTGTAACCAATCTTTTTTTTCTCTTGCCAGTGCTCAGGTATTGGAACATGGAATTATGAGACTGACCTTTCTGGCTTTTCACAAAAAAGTCTTCATGCTGTCTCTTCCAGGTTGAGGCACAAAGACTGAAGGCTTGCCTCATCCCAAACTGAAAATGTTAGGACAGCAGGCAAGGGAAGGGGAGGTTTGGAAATGCCCAGTTGTAAACGGGAGGCTTGCCGCTGTGAGTAGGGATGTGCCTCAGTAAGAGCAGCCTCTTCATGGACCAAGGCAAGCAGCAGCCGAAAGAGGTCCAAGTTCATCTGCCAATTCATTGTTCTTTTAACAAATATTTACTGAGCGGTGCAGCAGGCCCAGGGCATTCAATAATCACGACAATACAGCTGTGTTTGTCTGGTTTCTCCCAGCTGAAAAGCAGCGCTCTAATAATTCTGGAATCTGCTTCTTCAACTGTGTTAAAGAATAACCCAGGAAGCGGGCAGGGTGGGGAGATGATGCCTTTCACCTTTGCTGGTGGTGGTATTTGGCAGTCAAGGGCAGGCAGGGTGAAGTACTTCACAAAGATTAGCACATAAATGTTAAAGAAAACTTCTGAAATGGGTCCTGTGATAGGCTTTGTTTGTTTATTTCACCCAGTGTGTGTGTGTGTGTGTGTGTGTGTGTGTGTGTGTGTGTGTGTGTTTGTGTGTGTGTGTGCATATATGTATACCATATTGTGTGAATGGAAGTCAACTTGGAATCTTGCCTCTGCCTCCCAAGTACTGGGATCAAAGGCACCCACCACAGAGCCTGGCTATTTTATTCTTAACTAGGTCTCTCTCTCTCTCTCTCTCTCTCTCTCTCTCTCTCTCTCTCTCTCTCTCTCTCTCTCTCTCTGTGTGTGTGTGTGTGTGTGTGTGTGTGTGTGTGTGTGTGTGTGTGCACTTGAGTGTAGTACCCACAGAGTCCAGAGAAGGGTGTGAGATGTCTTGGAGCTGGAGTTACAGGTAGTTATAAGCAACCTCACCTGGGTGCTGGGATTTGAATTCAGTCCTCTGGAAAAGAACAGCCAGTGTTCTTACCACTGAGCCATCTCTCCAGCCTTGGCTTTAGTTTTCTGACAATGAATTATAAAAGGCCCTTCCATGTTTTTGATATCACTAATTTTTTTTTCAGATGTTTGATAGTCACACATTTTTCTCCCATCCTTGGGTTGTCTTTTTTTCCCCTAGATGGTGACATGGCCAGTGAAAAGTTTTCTGTTTTATGTATTGATATTTTTTTCTCTTTCGTTCATGTTTTTCTTGCCACTTCTGGAGAAGTGCCTTCTAGGCCAGGGTCATAGGGCTTCAAGGTCTAAGATCCATTTGCCTTAATTATTGCTTGAGGAGGAAGAGCCAGCTTTGTTCTTTTGCCTTGACAGTCATCACTCCAACTTTTTGCTGAAAAAGTGATTCCTTCCTACAAATAGTCTTATTGTCCTTTTTAAAAGTCAATTGAGAATTGTTTCAAAGGGTTAATTTTAAATTCTTAATTTTGTTGCATTTATGCCTTTTCTCTCCTTACCATTCTCTCTCTTTCCTTTGTTTTTCTATCCTCTCTCTGTATTTTTCTCTGTGTCTCTCTTCCACAGTGTCTCTTCTTTTTTTAATCTCTGTTACTGACTTCTCTTATCCCTCTATCCCCCTTTCCTCTGTTTCTCTCTCATCTCTCCTCTCTCTTCTATCTCCATGTCTCTCCTCTTTCTCTGTTTCTCTCAGGCCTTACACATGCTTGGTAAACATTCCTTTTTTTAAGCTTCAGACTAAGCTCCCAATCACCAATTTCTCTGTCATCCCTTAAATGACACTTAGCCCTATTAATTTCAGTGACTTAGAGAAAGTCCTTGGGACTGGAAGTGTGGGCCCTCCCACTTTCCTCTGCACTGACAGGATGATTCTGAGTATCTTGGTCCCTCGTGCTTCTCACTGGGCTTTCAGATGGGCTCATTGGTGTCTGCAAAGCAGACAGTTGGATATTGGAAGGGATTATGATGAATCTGTAGATCTATTTGGGGAATATTTTAATCTTACTACTAAGTCTTCAGATCTACAAATTGGGAATTTCTCTTCATTTAGGCAGTGTGAAATTTCTTTTGAGCATTTTTTTTTTGCAATTTCCCACACATATGTGGTATTTCTTTTGGTGAGTTTATGTCTACATATTTTATTCTTTTTGATACTCTCTTCGAGAGAATTGTTTTCTTAAATTCATTCCCAGTTGTTCATTGCAGGTGTCAAGAAATACTGCTGATTTTCACCTATTGATCTTGGATCTTGCTAATTTAATCAACTTGTTTATCATTTCTGATAGGTGTGTGTGTGTGTGTGTGTGTGTGTGTGTGTGTGTGTGTGTGTGTGTGTATGCATACATTCCTCAGGCTTTCCTCTATGTATGATGTTGATGGAGACACTTGCAAATCAAGTCAGTTGTATTTCCTTTGCAATTTAAATGTTTCTATTATTATTGCTGTTTCTTTTGCTGACCTATGTGCCTGGCTTGACTAGCAATTTTATTTCAGTAGAACGTGTAATAGAAAATGTGGGAGTGGAATGCTGGTCTTGTTCCTGGTGACATGATGATGTCTGGGGTGTTTGCATAAATTCCCTTAGGTGCTTTGCTGTGAGTGATTCTGCTCTTGGATTAGGAGTGTTGTGTTTTTACTTATAGCATGAAAATATGTTGGGCTTCATCATAGACTTTCTCTGCGTTTACCAAGATGATCACACTTTGGCTCTTTATAGTGTGTGTGTGTGTGTGTGTGTGTGTGTGTGTATGATACATGCATGTGCTTGTCTGTGTCTGAAGGCCCCTGGGCAACTTCTGGTGTCTTTCCTCAGATGCCACATGCACCTTGTTTTCATTAGACTGACCTGGACCTCACCAGTATGCTAGGATAGTGAGCCCCTAAGATCCATCTGCGTCTACCTCCCCTGTCCTGGGATTGTTAGTGTATACTACAAAACCTAGATCTCTTATGTGGGTTCTGTGATCAAGCTCCGACCCTCATGCTTGCATGACAAGCCCTTTACTGGCTGAGCTGTCTCCTCAGACCACTTGACTCTTACCAGCTTACTCTTAATGGTCATTAAGGTGGGCTAACCTGTGACAACCCTGGCAATTAAGCCTTTGAAATGGAGTTTCACTTGGAGCATTCCAACTCCAATGAGTCTCCTGTCTGATGACTGACACAGATTCACTCCCAGTGTCCACAATCACAGACTTGACTTTATGCAGACAACATTTTTGGGTGTGTGTGTGAACACCTTGGATGTCTTACTAGAGTGTGCCTCTCGTCTTTGTAATACCCTGTTTTTTCTGCCCATGATAGGCTTGAGCAGAGCCCCTACTTGGTAGAAGCACACAGGTAATTATTCAACCCCATTAGTCAAGAGCCCTTAAAAAAATAATAGTGCTGGACTGACATTCTGTCTCTTTCCCAGTTCAGTTAGATAATATCGCCAAGTCCTACAAAATTAAAATCAAGTTTGAAACGGAGTTTGTTAATTACAGTGTTTAACTGTTGTCGGCATTGTTTCCTTGGAGATTAATGAGGTGAGCTATTGTCGCATAATTAGACCGGAGTATATCTCATCTTGTACAAACCCTTGCGATTCTTCGCTGTCCCACTACTGTTTGAAGGTTAATTTCACTTTGCTGGGATAGACTTGGCAAGATGCTGTCTATTGAAATATGTTTTTAATTATATTTGAAAGTCATTAGTCAAGGGCTCTGCCAGGCTGTTCTGCACACATTTGTGGAGAAATCCAGTCACAACTGAACCTATCATGGTTACCGACCTCATGTCCAAGTAGCCCTGGGCATGCAGAGAAGGCATCCACAATCTGTATTAGGGCTTACTTTGGTCCAAGCTTGCTTCTTGGTTGGGAGCCTTTTTGGGTGAGATCTTTGTGGTGATATTAGACCACCATAGAGCACCTGAAGGGGACCATTAGAGGGCCTCACCACAGGTGTAGACTTTGTCCATACACCCAGTGCTTTCCCAGATGAAGGCTTTGTGAATATCACCATGTGCCTGGGATATGCCCTGTGTATGTGATCCAGCTCAGTCTTAGTACCTAATATGCATTGCTAAAGACTTTCATGAGATCTGAATCCCCATCCACACACCATTCTTCTCTGACATCTGTTCTTATCCTGTGGTTTCTGAATTATCCTGTCATCCAATTCCTCTTCTCTCCTTACCAGACAGCAGCTCTCATGTTCACAACATCACAGCAGCTAAAGACGAGTTGGCTGCAGTGACCAAGCAAATGTGTCATACATTGTCCCACTGGTCTTGGGCATGATAGGCTGACTGGTGGAAGAGCCAGTCTCAGCTTTTCTATGCATCCTAATTCCAATCATACAGAATGACTGTTCACTTGTCCTTACTTTACATGTCCCTGGTGAGAAGGAATGAGCAGCTACTTTTCCCTAGAGGATGTGCTGAGGTGACTGGTGTGGGTACAGTGACTCCTACATCACAGACAAGCATCTGCCCTGGCCTTCCTCCCATTCATCTGCCATGTGAGCTGTGGGCTTCATGGTGGACGAGATTGAAACTGCCTCCAGGAAGCTGAGGATGAGACACTGGGGTGGGCATGAGTCTGGATTGGACTGCTTTGTCTTATTGCTTTTGTTACAGCAAAGCAGGCTCCATGTGGGCATCTCTTTACAGAACTTGAATCAAATAAGACAGCTTGTGACAGATTCTATTTAAAAAGTTTCCCCTGTGTATGTGTGTGTGTGTGTGTGTAGGAGAGTGCATGCTCCTGTGTGTAAATGTGTACTAGCATGTCTCACAGTGTTTGTGGAGGCTAGGGAGAGGTCAACCTTAGGTGTTGGGTCCTCATTTTCTTCCTTACCTGTGACAGTCTCTTGCTGTTTGCCATTGCATAAAGCAGGTTAATCTACCTGCAGGCCTTTGTGACTTGCCTCTGCCCCTTGTCTTGTACCAGGACTATAGATGCACACTTTGGGGATCTGAACTTAGTTCCTCAAACTTGTGTGTCAAGCTCTTTACTTGCTGAGCCATCTCCCCAGTCCACTTTCCATTTTGATAGATTGATTCTACTTGGAAAGCATTTTGGTACGTTTTGGAACATTTTGGAAAAGAAGAGCCCCGACTGGACCCTGGTGTTAGCAAGACCTCTTAATTAAGTGAGCATGCTTGAGTGGACTCACATGTCCAGGTGTGTGTGTGTGTGTGTGTGTGTGTGTGTGTGTGTGTGTGTGTGTGTGTGTGTGTGTGTGGGATGACCAGCAATTTAATGCACTTTTCTCTCTATGCTGTGGTGGAAAGACCTGCCATGATGTTGATTATCTCACAGAACATGATGCCGTGCTCAGAAAGGAAACCATTCTTTTGGTTCACAACTTTGGCCACTCTTTCTTAAGTGCAGAAGATATCCTAGCAGGAAGTCTGCTGGCAAAGTGGCCACAGAGAATGTGTCAAACCCTTTCATCTCTGCAGGCTCAGTGGGATGACTCAAAGGTACTGTCTCTGACATGCATGGTGGTAATGTTGGGGACATAGGAAATTCAGAAGTTGCAGGAACTGGAGAAATCTGACTTCCTGAGGCTCCAGTTTTCATCTTCAGTGGAACAGCATGTGGTGGTTAAAGCAGGAACTCCTTCTTGGATTTGAACTCTGGACCACTGCTGCCTGTCAGTGCTCAGGAAGGCATTTGACTTCTTTGTTTATTAAGGCTCCATCTTCCCAGGGATTTCCTGAGGCTTACTGACACCAGTGTGTGATGGAGCCAGCACCCTGTAGGGATTCCTCTGTCTTATTGCTGTGTACAAGTCGCCTTCCCATTGTGGGGGACAAGAGACAACCCACAGAACAAGGAAGCAGGCGGGATCTCTGAGATTATGCATACCTAAAGTGTATCCAGAACAACACTGAGTGCTGGGGGCTGGGTACTGGGCTTTCTCTTATCAGGTATTTGTACCAGCCACTGCACATAGCTATGCCAGCCCGCTCCTTGAAAACTCAACATCTTGTGGGCCAATTCTTGTCATGATCATCTCTGAGGAAGTCGGTCCCTTGGTACTCCAAGTAGAGATTCCAGGATCCCTGCCATATACACAGAGTGCCATTGGTGTTATTCCTATGGGGGTAAGCATGTTTAAGCTCGACCTGAGAATGCCCAGTGCAGTGGGGAGGGGGGTCTTTGTTTCAACTCTGCTTAACATAGAATGACCATTGTTTTCTCCAGGAGATTCTGGTGCAGAGAGAGGGCATGTCAGCAGAGATCCTGCAGTGTCCTGAAAGCTCAGTCTCTTGGGCAACCCTCATTAGTCTGAGTCAGGTCAGCAGAGACTAGGGTACTCGCAAAGGAGCATGAGAAATACTCTCTAATTGCCTGTTAACTTGACAAGATCTAGACTCGCCAAAAAGACCAGACTCTGGGTATTCTGTGATGGCGTTTCCACTGATTTTCCACTGATTTAATTGAGGTGAAAAGATCCACCCTGAGTGTGTGTAGCACCATTCTGTGTTCTTAGGTCCCCATTATAGCTAGTACTAATTGTCAATTCAACACAGTGTAGAGTCACCTGAGAAGAAAGGCTTTCTTTGCCTACATCAGGTTGGTCTGTGGACGTGTCTGTGGGGGATGTCTTGATTATTGACTGATGTTGTGAACTAGCTCACTACAGCAGCACCATTCCTTGGGGAAATGGTTCTGGGCTGTATAGGAAAGCTATCTGAACATGTGCCTGTGCCTAAGCTATCAGGAGTGATCTTCCATGGTTTCTACTTCAGGCTCCTGCTTGAGTTCCTACCCTGACTTCCTCAGTGATGGACTGTGACCCAGAAGTGGTAAGCAAAATAAACATTCCCTTTTCCAAGTTGCTTTTGGTCAGAGTGACACTCATCCAAGCAATAGAACCAACCTGCACAGTCCCTGAATGAATGAAATGGAAGAAGAGAGCCCAGTACCAGCACTCTCCTCTCTCTGCTTTCTTAGCTTTAGTGCAGCCAGCTGCCTAAAGTTCCTGTTGCCATGACTTTTAGCCCAGGATGGACTGTCCCCTCGAACTGTGAGCCAGAATAAACCCATCCTTCTTTAAACAGATTTTATCAGGCATTTTGTCACTGCAATGAGAAAAGTAATTAGATGAGCCTGTGGAAATTATTACATGATCTCTACTTTCCCTATGAGAAGACCAAGAAGGGCACTACTGGGGTCTATGGTCTAGCATCAGACATGGCCAAACCTTGAGAGCACTTTTGATCTGTCACCATCCTGCCTGGTAGGAGCATGAGCTTCTTGGGGATGGAGCAACTCATCTAATGCTTCCCTGCTATTAGACTTACCTGAGATGCTAGGTCTGCCCTGAACCTACCATGGGGAGGTTACTGGGCTGAACAGTCACCTGCATGTAGGTCTTGATGGCTCAGCTCTGAATCACCTGCCATGCCAATATGACATGGCATCTGACTGTATACAAATTGTATTCCAGAGGCTGGTCACCAGCTCAGTCCTTTAAGTCCCTTCTGTTCTATCATCTTGCAGCCAGACCTGAATCCTGCTCTCCCTGCCTCCCAGATTTCTCTACCTTCCATTTACAAGAGAAGTCCTGCTCTTCAAGGAGGATGGGTGTCTCTGATTTAAGCTCTTCTGGCTGCAGTTTAGTTTTCCTTTCCTAAAGTGCTTTGCAGGCCTTTGTGAATCAATCTATTTTATCATAGTGGATCTGATGCTTCCCCAAGATGCAGGAAAACTACCTGTTACAACCACTGTCTCTGATCCTGGGAGGTAGGGAGAGGTTCAGCCAGGTTTGCCAGGCCTGGTCTGTACCAGGGCTTTTCCTTTTGGGTCACCAACCAATTCCCAAATCATAACACAGAGACTTATTTATTATTAGTTATGAATTCTTAGCTTAGGTTAGGCTTATTTCTGGCTAGCTTTTTTTAAAACTTAAATTAACCTGTTTCTCTTTATCTAGCTTTTGACTCAAGGCTCTTTATCTTTCCTTCTGTATGTCTTACTTTCCTGTTTCCTCCAGTGTCTGTCTGTCTGTCTGCTACCTGGTTTCTGGCCCCAGAAACGCCCTCTCCTTCTCCCTCGTTCTATTTTTCCTCCTCCTCGCCTTCTTGTTGAACCTAGATCTCTCCTCCTACTTAGTCTCCCTGCCAGTCAGCTCCATCTATCCCTCTCCTGCCTAGCTACTGGCCATTCAGCATTTTATTAGAACATTCAAGTGCCTTGGGCAGGCAAGGTGAAGCAAACACACCTTTACATAATTAAAACAAATGCAGCATAAACAAATGTAACACACCTTCACATAGTTAAAATAATATCCCACAGCATAAACAAATGTAAGACATTGTTACATAGTTAAAATAATATTCCACAATACTGATCTCTTTCCATCAACTGTGACCAGCCTTCACCCATTTACATCCTGGTAAGAACTCGGTCCTCTCAGGCATGAGTCAGAGAGAACAAATAATTCCTCTCTCTCTCTCTCTCTCTCTCTCTCTCTCTCTCTCTCTCTCTCTCTCTCTCTTTCTCCTGCTCCTCCTCCTCCTCCTTCTCCTCCTCTTCCTCCTGTGGAACTCTCTTTGTAGACCAGGCTGGACTCGAACTCACAGAGATCTGCCTGCTTCTGTCTTCTAAGTGCTGGGATTAAAAGTGTACTCCAGTACTGCCTGGTGAGAACAAATAATTCACTGCCAAGGCTGCTGCTAGCATGCTGGCCTCCACTTTGTAGTTTCTCTGCATCTGGGACAGTTGTGTGTCCTTATGTTAGCTGGGGAAAGGCTCTGTCCACATCCTGGAGCCCAGGCAAGACTGCCTTTCTGCTTCAGCACTGATGTTGTGTTGTCTTCCAGACTTTGTTAGCACCACAGCTGGTCACTAGGTGTTCCAACAGCCATGTGGCAGATTTTGTTGCTGATGTTTCACATGGTTAGTGCAAATATTTTAGTGATGCCATCTATAAAGCATGAACGGCCTGTGCTTTGCAGTGAGAGCTATATCTTTGTTGTGATTGGATCTTTCTTTCCTTTTTTCAGCTCTATGACTTGAGTGAGAGTAATAACCACAGACAGTAGAAATGAGCTTCGTGAGCCCTGTCTCCATTCCAGGTGCTGTGTAAGAACTTTCAGGCTCTGGGCCACTGACATCTCACAATCATACAATATAACTGAGATTTTTTTTTTCTATTGATGGATAGGGAAACAAGCTCCATGGATGAAGTCTGCTTTTGTATCATTTGGGAGCTTTTGAGTTGAAAGTTCCTAAGCAAAAATTCAGAAGAGCAAAGAAATGAATAGGAATTTGAATGTGATTTGAATATTTGAAGGAGATTGATTGGTTGACATATTAGCCTAAGGAAGCCATTCTTACCCAGTAGGATCCTGTAGAGCAGTGGTTCTCAGCCTTCCTCATGTTATAGTGACCCCCAGCCATAGAATTATTTTTGTTGCTACTTCATAACTGTGATTTTGCTACTGTTATGAATTGTAATATAATGATCTGTTTTTTCCTATGATTTTAGGTGATCCCTATGAAAGTGATATTCTACCCCCAAAGGGATTGTGACCCACAGGTTGAGAACCACTGCTATAGAGCATCATTCAGGTGGGAACAGCATCCACCTCACCCACTTAAAACACGTCCATGGGTTTCAAAAGATCCCATGGACAAAATGAAGAAGCAGGTGGGGTGCCATTTCAACTGCCATGTTCTCCCTTGCTTGGAGTTTTTTGACTTTATGGGTTTAGGACATGGCATGTTTTCTGGGAATCCCCCAAAGACTTTCTCTTTTGGCTTCTTCTTGCCCTTTCCTTTTCCATGGCCCAGATTTACTCAGATAAGATCTCTTCTGGCACAGAAGCAGCCCCACATGTGGCTTCTGAGCTTTGCATCACTTTCTGTTGCCTCCCTCTTATTTCTGGTGATGTTCTATGATCTTTCTCTAGTCTTTCCGTATAGCCCAGAGCCTGAATCTGTCAACATTCATTCTTAGCTGCACCCAGACACAATTCAATATCTTACCTTAAGCCTACAAAGTAGGGTGAGCTCTACCCGTGTGGCCATGGCTCCCATTAAGCAACTCCTCTGGCAGATATGAGCTCTCAAGTGGTCCCAGTCCTTTCAGGGCATTTTCCCTGCAGGGCAAAGGGGCCAGGGAGGTAGTGATATATGGTGACTAGAACGCTGAGTGTGGCCTTTGGAGACTAGCAGACCTAATTCTGTCATTTATAAGCTGTGTGTCCTTGGGCAAATGACATGAACTTTTGGAGTTTTCATTTGTCATCTATCCAGTGGGGATTATAGTACCTTTGATGGGGATGCCTCACACCTATTGTTAAATTCTAAATCCAAGCTGGAAGAAAAAAAATAAGAAAGAAAAACTGAGTGAGTCAAATTTCTCTTGAAGCCTAAAAAATTGAAAATCATTTCACAATTCTTCACTAAGTCTAGCATAGAGAGTTTTTCTCCCAGCCATGAAAACAGGTTATTGGTTTTCCATCAAACATCTGCTAGGTCAGTAGCTTGCAAGTAGGAGACATAAACCTTAAAATCACATTCAATACAAATACTCTGATTGGGAAGTGTGGGACTTCAGGCCTGTTCTAGCCCATAAAATAATGACAGTAGTAATACTATTTATTAGTAACATTTGCAATGATGCTATTTCTCTAGGAACCTCACAAACATCTGCATGCTTTCTGAATTCATGTAAGTTCTCAAACAAAGAAAGAATTGGCCATGAACTCTACCCCACTATTTGAGCTACCCCATATGAAAAGCACCCTTACTCTTCTACTCATATGATGAGGGTGAAGTTATAGAAAACCGACAGTTCAAACTGCTTATTCTAGTATTATGACTAAAGAAAAGACTAGGGAGACTACAGCACACTGGCACTGGAAGATAACAACAGGCTAATAGTGGGACTCAGTCACACCCTTGGGAGCTGCATGCTGTTTCAATAGTCAGGAAAGAGGCAATCTTTGAAGAAAGCTTCAAAGGTCCAAAGTTGGTAAGATGACTCAGTTAGTAATGTACTTTCTGTGAAGGCATGAGAGCACAACTTTCACCCCCTAGGATCCACATACAGAGCCAGTGGTGGTGGTGCTTGTTTGTAATCTTATCCCTGGGGAGATAGAGACAGGTGATTCTGAGGCCTTACTGCCCAGCAAACTGAGCTGAATGAGCAAGTGTCAGGCCAGTGAGAGACCCTGTCTCAAAAACCAAGATGGACAACTCCTGAGGAATGATGCTAGAAGTTGACCTCTGGCCTGCACATGCATATGTACTCATGTGAGGCATATTTATATACATGTATGAATATACACACATGGACACACAGAGAGAGAAAACTACTGAGTCCAGCAGCTGTTGTGACAGGAGAAGCCTGACTGCCCTATCTATACCCACAGAGGGTCACTTCTATCCCACCTTCATTGAGATTCAGCCCCATCCAAATCTCCTGTCTCATAGTAAGCTGAGCAGAGAATCTGCATTGCACTTATAAATCCTTGTGAGAAAGCATGTTTGATTATAGGGAAGGAATTCTAGAGTTACCAAGGCCCCTGTGTTATTCAACAATAGCAAGGTGATTAGATAAAAAGGTAGATTATTGAATCTACTCTTTAAAAAATCTAGTATTTTAAATATTTTACATTGGATTGGACTTTTGTGTATTGTATACCAATATTGTATATTGATTCAAATTTGAGATTCATTTTTGTTGAACCATGCTGTACATATTTTTCTAATCTTGTTATTAGCTGTACAGGTACAATACCTGTACAGCTCATTTAATAATGTAATACACATTTTAGTTCTTGAAAGTTATTATTATCAACTATATAAGATAATGAAGAAATGAAGGTTAGTAATTATTCACCAACTACAATGGAGCTTGTAGTCTAATTAGGTACGTTTTAAAGGTCAAGCAGAGATATATTTTAGAAAGACAGATTGTCTTCAAACACTACAGAATATGGCATTTAAGATCTTTTAATAACATAAAGTTTCCTTTTTTATGACAATGAGACATGTCTGCTCCTGGCAGCACCAATCTACTTCAGAGCAGATGATAGGCATCTAAGAAACTCCACGTGGAGTTTATTTTCTTTGTAGCAAAAATAACCACTAGGCAAGAAAGTGCCTTTGCCTCAACTGCTGACAGTATGCTGTCCAAATTGGACAAGCAAGACACCAAAAAGAGTGACTGCAAACCTTGCCAAGACAAGGTGAACAGTCCTTCAGAAAAATCCTGCTTCACAGAAATGTGTCAGAGATGCTAGGCCTACAGGCTCAAGATAGATGCTGCAACATTGCAGAGGAACCTTAGGTGACTACCTAGGCAGCTAGATGTTTTTGTCATTTTCACATTTTTTAAAATAACTTGCTTGCACTTCCTGTTTACTCAGTTAATATTATTTCCTTCTCAGGTCTCTGAGGGAGTTGAAGACTAGATAGTTATAGTTTTCATTGTTTACCAGACTCAGAAAAGAAACTCACTAAAGATATGTATAGTGTAAATGGTTTGAGAGACATTAAAAGATAATTTGATAAAGTAAATTAGGTGAAAGACATTGGACTCACCAAGATAGGATAATGAAGTATTTTATCTGAATTTGTCAAATGCAAATGAACTAGATATTTTCTCTGAATTTATCAAATGAAAATGGACTAGACATTGTTGATGAACTTGTCGTCTGTATATAGTGTATATACTTACTGTATTTATTGTGTATAGTTTTTCCTATGTTAGTTGTAGCCTTCTTTTTGTGTGAGACAAAAAGGGAATTGTGGTGACATATTATTTATGATTTATTAAATTCAGAAAGCAAAGTCATCCACAAGCTATAGAAATCAGGTAGTGGTGATACACACCTTTAATCCCAGCAGCCATAGAGCTAGGAGGTGGTGGCACACACCTTTAATCCCAGAATTCAGGATTAAGAGGTAGACAGATCTCTGTTAATTCGAGGTCACACTGACTACACAAGATTGATTCAGTCCTAAAAGAAACATCTCGCATAAAGGTGATCTCTGCACTTGGGATCACACACCTTTAATCCCAGCACCAGGGTGTTGGAGACAGGAGTGATGATGATGGGCAGACAAAGGAATAAAAAGAGGAGGAGACAGGAATTCAGAGGCTTTTTGCCTCTGAGGATTCATGGAGACAGGATTACCATTTCATCTGGGTAGAGGTAAGATCTTTAGCTTGGCTGCTTTGTTTCTCTGATCTTCAGCTTGGAGCTTGAACCCCAATATCTGTCTTTGGGGTTTTATTTTTCAAGTTACAGCATGGTGGGCCCATGTGACCTTGTTGATAAGCTGATCACAAAGCTGCTTCAGCCTTCTTCCTTCTGAGGTTTAAATCTGTTCCTTGGTGAATTTGATACAAAGCATATACCTCCTTATCACCAAACTAATGATCTGGCAAGGTTCAAGGATGGTTGTCTGCATTTATATCAATATCACTACCATCACCACCATTGATAGATGACATTGTCACTATTAATCATTAGCATTACCACCACTATCATCAGTATCATCAGCACCCTCATCATCATTGTCGCCACTATGACTGTCACCACAGTTAACATCACCATCACTGCCATAACTACCAAGCTTTACCAGAATCACTGCTATCTCCAATCCCATTACCACTATTACCACTATCATCATCATCATCATCATCATCATCATCACACCACCATCATTAACATCATAACCACCACCACTACTACCATCATCATCAATATCAGTATTGCTAATATGACCACTATCAGCATCACCAACACTAATGTCAACATCACCTCCACCATCACCATCACTATCATCCTAATCACCATGAGCACCAAAATCATGGCACACTTGACATTATTTTTAGTTACTTTAATTCCCCATTAACACTGCCAACACTGTTGTTCTTTCCATCACCACTATCACCATCGTTACCGTCACCAGTATCACGATCATCACCACCCTTGTCATTTACATTATTCCCATCACTGCTGTCATCATCTTCATCATCTTTATCAAAATCACCTCTACCATTTTTAGCACCACTTCAATCATCGTTGTTAGCACTATCATCTCTGTCAACATCACCACCACCATCATGCGCTAATCTTATGTTAATCAGCAGTCTTGCTAGCTGTAGAGTTGAAACCCTTTCTGTGTCAGTTATTACACACTTCATGCTAAGCATGAACTGCGACTATCCTCATTTTACTCAAGAGACAAGAGATCTATACTCATACAAGGGGTTAGAATTTGAACCTTAGGCTTCTGAACCCAGAGTGAAGGGTGGAGGGATTCCCTTGCTTCTTGGATTGACATGTAAAGTTTAATAATGTGGGCTTAAATGTTGGAATGATTTAAAGCCAAAGCAGATCTTTTGAGGTACAGTACAGAAAGAAAGCTATATAAGAAGACCATCTCTATGTGTTCATAGGACATTTGTGCTGACAATCTGTAGGAGAAATGAGAAGGAAAAATTGCCGGACTGGAGGTCTATAAGGGAGAGTGGCAATTGAGAATTGGGAGGCTTGGGGTAATTTTCCAGCAATTTCTAATATGTGCCTTCTATCCATGGCAAGCAAAATAAGAAGGCATCACCACATCTCACACATTAGCCTCTCAATCAGTGGCCCATTATCTCGTCTGTTCAGGTGTTTAATGGAAGTTTCTCTCTCCTGCCGAGCTGAGAGCTTAATGAAGCTGGAATCCTCCAGCCTGCATCAGTGAGGCCACATTCCCCCACAAGGCGGCCTCCTTGCAGCCCTGAGTGGGGTAATATTTCTCCTCTTTTTCATATTCTAATGAATAAATGATATTCCCATTGGTTATTTATCTACTTTTAGAACTTGAATGGAATTCTTCTGATAATTATGGCATTTCACCATTTGATAGGAAATTGGTACCTGCTGCCTGGAGATAATGGTCCAATTCAGTGTCTATGAAATATGGAATTTTCTGCTAATTCCTGCCTTGAAATTTGTAAATCATCAGCGGAGTTGGTTATTAAAATTCAGGAGTTTAAAGACATGGAGCGAAGGGGGAGAGGCCTTTCCTCATTAAAATTACAGAAACTAACAATGAATGCTGGACCCAGTTTTCAGCCCAGAAGGCTCAGAGCAACTCAGCTCAGAGTTGTTGGCGATGTGACTATCTCTCCAGGAGCCTGGGACTGTGGCGTGGGAGCTAGCTGGCTGGAAGGCACCTGTCAGAATATGTAGAAATGAGAGGTGACAGCATGACATAGGAGACAGGCAGAGGCTCTGGGTAGAGTGGAGATAATGGCTTGAATGATTGTGCATGACTGATTGTACATGCCTTTCTGAAGCTCATTTTCTGCACTGGTCAAGTTTTATGTGTGTGAGTACATGCATGTATGGGTGTTAGGGGATATATGTGTTGATGCACATGTATGCACATACATGTGGTAGCCAGAGGACATCCTCGGGTGTTATTGTTTCTTAGACACTGTCTTCCTTGATGTTACTGAGACAGGGTCTCTCATTGGCCTGGATCTCACTAGTTATGGCTACACTGGCAGACACTTGCTGACTCTTTCTCTTTTGATGTCAAATATCTTAGGTGTGTGTGGGCTTTACAAAGTAGGACTCATCTTCTTAGCTCCTGCCATGCTTGTTGTCTTCTTCCAATACAAGGATGATATGTCAGTTTCTACAAACTCAGTAGCTACTACCAGCTGAAGAGTGAATGAACAAATTTGAAGGTGAATGAAGCAAACTGTTAGTGTTTTGTGATATGACAACAGTTGAGAAAAACCTAAAGGAGGGAGTATTTACTTTGTTTCTCAGATTCACATTTTTGAACCAATGTTTACTTGTCACCATCACGAGGAGTGTGGTGTGGAAGCCAATCATGGCAGGGAGAGGGTGTGGTGGGGCAGAATGCTCACCTCATGGGAGCTGGGAAACAGGGAGGGAGGTAGAGAAAGACTTAGAGATTGAGACAGACAGAAGGAGATAGAGATAGACAGAGGAGAGACAGGCAGTAGAGAGGGTGGGCAACCTGATGGGTACCAAGAATCTAACATGTGAACTGTAGTGAGTATTTCAAAGCCAAATCACAATACAAACTGAAGACGAAGGAGAGAAGATGTCTTTAAGAAAGAAGATGCCAGGAAAGAGAAACAGGTTAAGTCAACACACTGTGGCCACTCCTTGCAACATGGACTTGATGGACCTACTGTTCTCTTGTTCTCTGGTCTCTGTGCCAGGTACATCTCTGGGGATAGAGACAGTGCATTTGAGTAAGGAACATCACGGTACAATCTTAGTAGCATCCTTGCTTCAGTAGAACCAAAAGAAAGAGGACAATCTGTGGGTTTCAAGAAGAACTTTGAAACCGCCCTAGAGTTTTTGGTGCCTGTGCAATTTGCATTACTCAGGCAGTGTTGGACACCTGTGCTTCTGCAGACCACAGGGGCCACCCCTGCACCAGGGCTTTCTTGTCACACCTCAGCTATTCCTAGTGGCAAGCAAGGCAGCCATAGCCCTTGCTATGGTTAATCTCAATTATTAACTGGGCGGGATTTAGAGTCATCATGAGAATAGGCCCCTAAATGTGGGCAGCACCATTACTTGGGTTGGGTTCCATAGTGTATAAAAAGGAGGCAGTGAGCTGAGCATGAGCACTCATTCATCTCACGCTGCTTCTTGATTGCAGATGTGGGGTGAGCAGTCACCTCTGATGGAATGATCCCCTTAAACTATGAACCAGTTATACCCCCTCCATTAAATTGCTCCTTACTAGATCTTTTATTACAACAAGAAGAAAAGTAACTAAAATGGCCCCTTTCCATCTATCCTCTGCACCAAGTGGAGGATGGTTTTCCTGCCCTGCTCTCCCTCCTCTTACTTCTTGTTTTCCACTGGGACCCTGTTCTGGCCACCACACTTGCCCAGTGTCTGGCATCCAGAGAAGTGGAAGAGAACTTAGTTTTAGGTGTGATAAGAACCTGTGTGAACCTTGCTGTAGGACCAGGTTGTACCTGCACTGCCTCCCCGAGTCCTTGCGTGTGTGTGTGTGTGTGTGTGTGTGTACGTGTGTGTACTCCTTAATTATGTATTTCTTCTATACCAATCTTTTGGCACAGAGGGACTCTGCCTGAGATGGCATGACCTTAAAGATCATGGGTGTCAAGATACTCACATCCTCATGTTAATAGGTTAACTCATTATAGTTACTCAGTGCTGTGGTGATGGTGGTGGGGGGGTACATTATTAGTTAGTCTTCTCATTGCTGTGACCAGAAACTCAAGGGAGGGAAGGGCCAAATTTTGGCTTGCAGCTTAAGGGTACAATCGGTCTTGGTTAGAAGGTATGGTCACATTGTACCCACAGTCAGGACACAGAGAGATGAATGTTGGAGCTTAGTTCTAGCCCGTGGAACGGTGCTACCCACATTTAGGGTAGCTCTTCCTATCTCAGGACACCCAGTCTAGGGAATCTCTCACAGACACAACCAGAGGCTTGTCTCCTAAGTGCTTTAGATCCCATGAAGTCAACAAGATAACCCAGCACTCCCTGGGACCCTTCCTGGTCTCCCCCACATCCCTCCCCCCTTTTTTGGTCTTTTGAGACAGTCTTTCTCTGTGGCTTTGGAGGCTGTCCTTGAACTAGCTCTTGTAGACCAGGATGGTCTCAAACTCACAGAAATCCTCCTGCCTCTGCCTCTGCCTCCCGAGTGCTGGGAGTAAAGGCGTGTGCCACCACCACCCAGCTCTCTTCCACCTTTTTGTAGCATCTCCATGTAACAGGGCTGACAATGGTGGCCACTCCTATTTCTTACAATTTCCCTGGCATTAGATATAGATCTGTCTGCATTTTGTTGAATACCATATGTCAGTTGCCAGGATCTTTTTACACAAACATTAAGAAGCTGTCTCTGGCTAGGTTGCTGTGGCACATATCTTTAATTCCAGTACTTCGGAGGCAGAGGCAGGAGGATCCGTGAACTCAAGGCCAACCTGGTCTACAAGAGGGAGTTCCAGGACAGCCAGGGCTGCACAGAGCGAACCTTTCTTGAAAAACCAAAACCAAACCAATAAAATAAAAAAAATAAAAAAGAGCACTCTCTGAAGAAAATCTCTTGTCTGAACTTCACCTGCTCCTTTCTGTGTCCTGTCCTCTTCACCCACACTAGGCAGACTCTTTGCCTATTCTTTGATGTTAGAGAATCTGGACTTTCCAAAAAGGGAAAGGCCTTAGGCTTTCCTGCCCATCGCTCCTTTCCCCCAACACCCCTTCCACAGTGATGGAGAACTGAAGTCATGCCTACATGATTCCTAACAAGTTAGAAGCCATGGCCCAGGACACTGCAAATGAATGACACACACAGTATGAGAATTGGACCCTACAGAGTTGCTTTTTAATCTAAAGGAAATATAAAGCACGTTCTATTGATGCTGGTTTAACTGCAGAGTTTCAACTGGACTGTGTGAATTTGGGGGTGGGGTACATAGCATGCCAATCAGGATTCCTAAGTGACTCTATCTCCCCAACCCCCAGTGAAATTCAACACCTAGCTTCCGGAATTAGCTGTCTGATCTTGACCTTGACTACAGGAGTCACTATCCAAGCAGAAGGCAAGAAGAAAGAGACACTTAAACTACGCCTGGATTTCTGTGTGTACTTTTGGGTGGAGACTGGTACATTTCTGCTCATACTCAAAGGCCCAGTGCAGCTGCACCAGATAGCCCTGCCTGAACCTCAAGTGCAGGAACAGTTCTTTGATAACCTTCCCTGGGCTCCTGTGCCTGTGGTCTGTCATGCTTGAAGGATATGCTTCTCTTTGTTGGATGCAGGTTGGTACTAGTTCTCATTTATTTAATGAAACTATATATGTGGCAAAAGAAAGATAAAAGAAGGGATTGGGGCAATAGCTCTGTGGTTAAAGTACTTGCTGCATTTCCAGAAAACCCTAGTTCAGTTCCCAGCACCTATGTTGAGGGTCTCACAAGGACTTGCAACTCTAGCCAGGGGTTTCGGTGCCCACTCTGGCCTGGGTATGTGTGTGTGTGTGTGTGTGTGTGTGTGTGTGTGTGTGTGTGTATACATGTCACACACACATACTATAAAATAAATCTTAAAAATAAAATAAGACATGAATGAATGGAGAATTGTATCCAGTTTGAACTTGGAGGCTGATCCTGGTCAAATATTCTACATTCAACACATATTCATGTTGAGCACACAGAGTGGATATTTTGGGACTGTAGTCATGAGATGGGCAGGGGAGGAGCCTGAGTGTCAACAGAGCCTGCAGCCTAGCAGAGGGAGAGGTCAGGACAACAGGAGACAAGTTATACAGAGAGAGGAAAGCAGAAGAGTACAGGAGGGGGAACAGGACCATTTGTGAGTTATTTTATTTGATCATTAGCCCCCTGAAATCTGTAGGAAAAGGAGGAAGTGCTAAAATAGAAGAAAAGAAAACTGGAGAACATTCTGGAATACACAGCAGGTTTAAGGAAACTCTGAAATGGAGTTTGTTGTTCATAAAATATTGAAAATGGAGGGTCCCTAAGCTTGTAGGGAAGGCACATGGGGCTGGGACATGTGGCCTTTTTTACTATATGGATAGAAAACAGACAAGGAAGTCACTGCCCCAGGTTAGACCCCGTTTTAGCAGTTCATTTTGGGTTTCCAAGCAGAAGCTTTGAACATCAAAAAGATAAAAATAGTGGAAAAATAAACGGATGCTGTCCCCAGCTAGGGCAGAGGAGGTAGGAGGAGGCAGAGTGGCTGCCAAGCTCTGGGAAGGAACAAGTGTGGCCAGCTGCAGGAGGCATGATGGTGTGAGCAGCTCTTGGTGAACTTGGTATTTTTCCATAGCAAACAGAAGCCTGGAGCTTGTTGGCAATGGAGCCGTATCCTGGGGATAGAGAGGGCAGGGTGGCCACAGGGAGCCAGCAGGGGAAGCAAACATGTTGAGAGGAGGCTGGCTTTCTGGTTTCAGAATCTGGGGCTCTTCTGGGAGCCAGGGCCAGTTTGATATCCATCACGCACCCTGGCAATAAATCAGAGGTAATGACAGGTCAACCAGGGGCAGGTCAGCAAATGTGGCTCAATCTTGGCATTTTGGTATCACAGATACAACCCAGACTCCAAGGTACCTGACTGCTTGGACACATATATTCATGATTACAGTATCAAAAGTATCAGTCAGCACTTATGGTTGGGATTTTTTTTTGAAGTTTACTATGTGTATTAGTTGCTTGTTTCATTCCTGCAAAAGAATATGGGACAAAAGTAACTTTAGGACAGAGGGTTTCCTTTGGCAAGGAAGACATGGTGGCAGGAATATGAGGCAGCTGGTTACACTGCATCCACCGTGAGGAAGCAGAGATGAATGCTGGCATGCAGTCTCTCTCCCTTTTATTTACTCAAGGACTCCAGACTATGGGATGGCACTGCCCACATTTAGGGTTGTTTGTCCCACCTCAATCAACCCAGTCAAGGAACTCCTTCTCAGGCATGCCCAGATGTTTTTCTCTAGTGAAGCTGACAATTTTTTTTAAGTATTTTTTCCATCTTTTTTTTTTTTGAATTAGAAACAAGATTGTTTTACATGTCAATCCTGGTTCCTATCCCCTCCCCTTCTCCCCTACATCCCCCCCCCACAACTAAAACCCTACCTATCACATATCCTTTCTGTTCCCCAGGGAGGGTGAGGCCTTCCATAGGGGGTCATCAGAGTCTATCATATCCTTTGGGATAGGACCTAGGCCCACCCCTGTGTGTCTTGGCTCAGGGAGTATCCCTCTATGTAGATTGGGCTCCCAAAGTCCACACATATGCTGGGGATAAGTACTGAACTACTATAGGAGGTCCCATAGATTTCCGAGGTCTCCTCATTAAAACCCACGTTCCTGGGGTCTGGATCAGTCCCATCCTGGTATCCCAGCTATCAGTCTGAGGACCAAGAGCTCCCCTTTGTTCAGGTCAGAAGCTGACAATTGTTATTAACCACTGCAGTATGGGAATCGAAATCTGTGGCCTATCCCAGCCTCATGACAAACCCAGGAACCATCTTAATGTTTAGGACATATGCAGTTACCAGGGACTGAAAACCCAGAATGATGCTAAACATGAGACTCTGATAGCTCATGCTCTGAAGATTCTAGCTTCAGGGACACTTGCATCCAGGGACTAAGGCAATATTTGGGATCTATCTTTTGTTATGATTTCTTGCCTAGGCTTTTCATTTCTTGGTACTACTCTCAGGTTGCCATGGTGACACATAGCTGTGTTGACACAAGACCAGTGTGTAGCTTAGCAATAGAGACCATTTCTTGTCTCCAAAGTTTCAGTGTTATATCTTGTCATTGGTGCTGATGAAGGTGGTCTGTCACTGAACCTGTGGCTTAGGAAGTCAGTAGACCAGAGTGAAGGGTAGAATCATGAATCAGGTGTGTATTCCTGGTCCTGCTACTATGATAGAATACTTGACTAATGTAACCTGGAAGAAGGAGTTAATTTGGCTTGTGGTTTAAGGGAACCCAGTCAGTCACCGTGGGAAAAGTATGGCTGACTGAGCTCCCTGGAAGTAGCTTTGGCAGTCACTTCTTGTTCATATCTTAGTGGAGCAAGAAGTGGAACTTGGGCAGGAAGTGTAGGTACAGGTACAACTCTCAAGGCTCATTGCCCCCTCCAACGATTCACTTCCTCCAGTGAGACTCTACCTCTTAATCTTCCCCCAACAGCACCACCTACCAGGGACCAAGCATTCAAACACATGAGCCTGAAGGGGCATTTCACATCCAAACCACAGCAGGGTGTTTGCTTAAAGGAATACTTGAGCGCTAATGAAAACATGCAATGAGACAGGTGATTCCGAAGGAAAAATTGTCCCTGTCTTGGTCCTGTTATCACTTTATAGATGAAGGCTGATGATATCTGTGAAAGGAGAAACAGAAGCTTGGAAAGTGGCGTAGCTTGTCCAAGGTGACACAGTAAGTGGACATGGGTCAGCAGCCCAGAGTCCTCTGCAGCCAATTCGAGAGCATCTTCTCCAAATACTAGTTTGTCACCTTACCTCCTCCTGTTCTGTCTCCTCTTCTGTCCTTGGAGCTGGTCAGTCACTCAAGTCACCTCAGAGTGGCAGGGTCGCCCTCAAGGCAGGAGTAGAAGTCACAAGGTCATCAGCCCCTCAGTGCTGTTATTTTCAGGGGGTGGGGCTTCCCCAAGGCACAGGGTCTGACAACTACTTTGTCTGTCTTCTTTAATGCTAATTACTTTCCCCCCACATCAACATAAAACTCATCTTAAATGTCCTCATTAAAGCCGTGTGATTTCTGACCACAAGCTTTATCAGCTCAGCCTTGGAAGCCACTGTGAGGAAAGTGTTCTTAGAGTACAGTGGCAGTTCACAGTGATTTAGAATATCAAGTTTGTATGATTTTTAATCATTAAAGGAGATGTAAAAACATATTTTATACACAATCTTTTATCTTATACTTATTTTTATATTTCTCCATAACAATTTATTGGGGAGCATATATCACCATTACACTGGACATTTATGGCTGCATTAAAATTCAATGTCATCATAAATTTGGGCCGGTTAAAGTAGTGACATTTGTAACGGCTTTCACAAGGACATATTTTATATTTAAAGTGAAACTTTGAGAAGAAACTTTTGTTAAAGGGGAAAAATGTGTGTGGGTGGGAACAAAGAGAGAAGACTTCCTAGCTATCCAAAATGCCGGGTGCCTACTGTACCAAGAAGTCAGACACTCCAGCAGTGGAGGAATGTTCACCTTACTCCATAGCCTCTCCAGCATAAGCTGCCATCAGTGTTTTTGATCTTGGCCATTCTGACAGGTGTAAGATGGTATCTCAGAGTTGTTTTGATTTGCATTTCTCTGATGACTAAGGATGTTGAGCATTTCCTTAAGTGTCTTTCAGCCATTTGAGATTCCTCTGTTGAGAGTTCTCTGTTTAGATCTGTACTCCATTTTTTATTGGATTATTTGGTCTTTTGGTGGGAATGCAAACTGGTGTAGCCACTTTGGATATCAGTATGGCAATTTCTCAGAAAATTGGGAATCAATCTACCTCAAGACCCAGCAGTGCCACTTTTGGGCATATATACCCAAAGGATACACACTTACTCCACAAAGACATTTGCTTGACTATGTTCATAGCAGCATTATTTGTAATAGACAGAAACTGGAAACAACCCAGATCACCCTCAACCAAAGAATGGATAAAGAAAATGTGGTACATGTACACAATGGAGTATTACCCAGAGGTAAAAACAATGACATCTTAAAATTTGCAGGCAAATGGATGGAACTAGAAAAAGCCATCCCAAGTGAGGTAACCAGACCCAGAAAGACAAATATAATATACTCACTCATGAGTGGCTATTAGACATAAAGCAAAAGATAAAGCAAATGATAAACAGCCTACAAGCCACAACCCCAGAGAACCTAGAAGACCCTAAGAGAGACGTACATGGATCCGCCTAGGAAGGGTAAAAACACGAGATCTCATGAGTTAATTGGGAGTGTGGGGGCAGGAGGGAGAATGGAAAGGGAGAGGGGAGGAGAAAAGGGGAGTGGAGAAAATTATAGCTCAATTAAAAAAATCAATAAGGGGAAAAGAAATGTGGGGAAAAGAAAAGAAGCCAGACCCTGCTAAACCCGTGGTGTGCCAAGGCCAGTACTTAGGGATTAGCAGGCATCATACGGTAATGCTACTGTTGACTAGAATTACACCACTCTGGCCAATTTATAGCAGCCTGAGACTGGGGAGAATTTCAAAAGTAAAGGAAAATATTAACCCACATTTGAAAACTGCCAAGTCTGTTTAATGAGAGGTTTTCAGATCATGGGACACAGGATTTTCTGGCTGCAGTAGTTATGAAAGGCTTATGGTTTTCTCATTATTCCCAAGATCTGGACCATCTTCTCCACAATTTTAAGCCTTCTTTCCTCTTCTTCCTCATCCTCCTCCTTCTCCTTCATCTCATTCTCCTTCCCTTCCTCCTCCTCCCTCTCCTTCTGCATCTCCAGGAAGCAGGTAGGTAGAAACCTCCTCCATAAGACAGAGAAGATATCACATCCAATGGAGACTTTTGCTTCAATTCAAGGAAATCTGCACAAATGGTTTTCAGTCTCCGATAGCTGGGCAATGGGGACCATTGTGAGGAAAGGTGGATCCAGGAGCTGATTCTGGGGCTCAGCAAGGGCTAGACAGCTACTCACAGTCACACAGAGGTTGATAAGAGCCTTGACTCTATTTCAGGAGAAGGACCTTGGATGTATTGGGGTGGCTAGGAGGCACTGTACAGTGCAGCTGTCTAACAACTCCTTTGGTCTGAAGGAACAAGCTGACCCCAAACCAATAGTGTGTATACCTCCAGACCTCTGTATGTGAAAACCATTGAAAGTTCTTTTTTTTCTAGTTCTCCGTAAGTTTATCTCCTCAGCGAGGTTGCCTCACTGTCTGACCTCCAGTGTCCTTCCTTGCCTCATAGGTGCCTCTTCTCTCCCTTTGCAAAGAATAGCTATGCAATGTGCCTAGGTTTCTGGTAACATTTCTTACCATCTTTGAGTCTTTGAACTGCTTGTGATGAGAGAGGAAGCCATGGTGGAGAAACAGTGAGGGTCCTTGAAGTTGCCAAGTGCCAGGCCCAGGGCTGGAACTCCATCCTTGAGCTGTTTCTGATGGTTTTATTTGGAGACATACATCAGAGAGAAGGAAAGTGTGTACAAGACACAAACAAGATTGACAAAAATGTGTGTGTGAGAGAGAGAGAGAGTGGGGGTGGAGAGAGCTACTCCTTTGACATGGCTCAGTCCTTACAATGTGCTCACTAAAGTTCTAGAAATAAAGCCTTTAATAGGTCACTTAAGACAAGAGAAATCATGTCTACAAATCTTTCACTCTGTGTATTAATTGTGATTATTTTCTGTCTAGCCTCAAAAATTTAAGAGTGCAACTATATAGAATTTAGATACATTTATGGTCAAAAAAGATTTACAGTATAATATTCATGTGTCAAGGGACCTTCATACACATACAGTGGGGTTACTTCTCAGTCTAAGGGCTGTCTGCAGCCCAAGCCAGCTCACCCTGGCTGCCTGCAGCTGGCTGGGAAATTTAAAAGAAACCTCTCAGTTAGTTGGCCAGTGTCACAGTAGTATTGTAGATTGACCATTCTTGTGTCTTTATACCAGAGAGACTGGAACAGTGTAAGCCAACAGACAGCTCACCAGAAAGGCAGTTGTTAAGCATGGATCAGCATAGTACTGTTGCTTTTTCTGGAAAGTTCCACTCAAGTATGGCACTCAGTCTCACTTAGTTCCCATGTCTATGATAAAGTGGGTCACTGTGTTAAGATCACTGTTATATTAGTGAGAAAACCAAAGGCCTAAAGCCTATGGAAAATGGACTTGTGGGTTTCTGCGTCCACCACCTATCTGCCTCTTGGTATTTGATAGTTACCAGCATACAGCCTTTCTGTGTGGTCTGATCTAACTTATCAGTTCACAAATGTTAGTGCATCTGAGTTCACAGGCAAATGTGGATTATGCAAAACTACCAGAAAGCCTAGGACAGTGGTTCTGACCCTTCCTAAAGCTTCAAACCTTTAATATAGTTTCTCATGTTATGGTGACCCCCCAACTATAAAATTATTTTCATCGCTACTTCATAACTATAATTTTGCTGCTATTATGAATTGGAATGTAAATATCTGTGTTTTCTGATGGTCTTAGGTGACCCCTGTGAAAGGGTCCCTCAGTTCCCCAAAGGGGTTGAGATCCATAGGTTGAGAACCACTATTCTATCACTTTGTGGGTGTGATATGTGGAGCCTGAGGGTGACTATGCTCAGATTTGACCAGAGCTGGTGTAATGGAACTGTGGTAGTTAATACTGATTATCAACTTGATAGGACCTGGAGCCACTTGGGAGATTAGCCCCTCAGCATGTTGGGATTATTTTGGGATTACTCAAGGGATTGTCTTGGGTAGGCTGGAGTGGGAAGAAGCACACTTGGTTCTGGTTCCCTGCGCTGGAATCCTGAACTGAATAAGTGGACACTATGAGCTGAGCACCAATGTTTCTTGCTGTCTGCTTCCCTTAGTTGGCTGCCTCAAGCTCTTGCTACCATGGTGGTTTGTGTCCTGGAACCATGAGCCATTATAAACCCCTCCATCCTCAAGTTACTTTTGTCAGGTATTCCATCACAGTGACAAGAAAGATATCACGGTAGGCATTAGAAGTCACACCTGGATTGTTTGTTTGTTCAGCTGCATGTGGCTACAGTCTAGACATATATAACTTACTCTGTAGCACAAGTTGGCTCTGCCTGGATTCCCTTCCCACATACAGACCACATCATGTATGTGTTTGCTCTTATTTATTATAAAGTATGTGTGATGGGCGGGTCATTCTTTGATTGAGGACTCTGACAGCCAGGTGAGGACTTGCTTGGATTTGTCAATTCTGATAGTGATCTGGGGTGTCAGGTTGGACCAATGCAAGGGGATTCTGACTGGTCTCTCAGTGTTGGATAAATCATTCAAATCCTCACTTAGCTGCTGAGCTACCTGTCCTACAGCTTCATTTCTTTTGCAGTGATAAAATATCTTGTCCCAAAACAACTTAGGGATTCCAAGTTACAGGCCATCATGTGGGAGAGTCAAGGTGGTGGGAACTTCAAGCTATTGGTCCAGTCACATGCATAGCCAAATACAGAGAGAAATGAACATACACATTCTTCCTTCTATTTGTTAGTGCTCAGTTGAATTTCTCTACTTTTACACAGTCTGGGACATCTCTACATAGGAATGGTGCCACTCATAGTGGGCTATGGCTTTCCATATCAGCTAAGACAATTTCCCATGTCATGCCCATGGGTCAAACCAACGTAGACAGCCACTCATTGAGACTTTGTTCCAAGATGATTCTTAGTTGTATTAAGTTAACAAGTAAAGCTGGCCATCATACCACCAATTAAGATACCACATACTTTATGGTAACAAGAGCCAACACTCACTTAACAGTAGGGACAACAAACAGAACAGTACTAAGCATGGTATATAATCAACATGTCTGATGACCAAACTAGTGGCTTCTCCTGACAGGCTGTGACTTGAAAGAACTTGTTCATCAGAAAAGAGTATTTTTCATTGTGTGTCTATTTTATCAACTGCTATCATTTTTTATTTCAGAGATGAAGTATGTAATTATGAGGAGAAAATACTAGGACATGAAAGCAAAGGATGAACAGGAGCTGGGGTGGTGGCATATACCTGTAACATCAGCACTTGGAAGGTAGAGCTAGGAAAAGTAGGACTTCAAGGCCAGCTTGAGCTACAAAGTGAGTTCAAGGCCAGCCTGGACTCAACAAATACACCAACTAGCACAGGCAGGCACTAGTGTTTGGAAAGGCTCAGAAATCACCATGGCAGCTTCTGATTTCATACTTAATGCAACAGTCAACTATGAGGAATTTTAAGTAGGAGCTTGATCAGTGTGATATGCACGGAGCTGGGAAGAAATAGTTTCAAGATAGGCAATCTAGAAGATTCCTTTGTCCTGTCAGCCCTGAGCCCACTCCTTACATCCCCAAGATAAGCAGATGAATGCTGGTTATCTCCCACAGTGGACGGACATATTTAACACCATGTCATCATAGCATGGTGTGCTAATTAATTAATAAGAAAACCAGAAGCCCTATAGAGACAGTAATGAGCAAAGACTACTACTTGCCACCCTGCCCTCTCAGAAATGTCCTCACCAGAGAAGATCTTTGCTGTGAAGTTTGTCCCAGCTCCTAAATCTCCTGGCAGCTTTTTTTCTTTTTTAGCCTTATTCAGGATAGAGGCCTTGTCTCATGTCCTGGGCTTAATAATAAAGACAAATTTGAGAAGTAATTGATAAAGACTCATTCCTTGTAGAGCAATAAAATTTATCATGGCTTAACTAATCTGGCTCCATTTGTGCCTGCTGCCTGCCTTCAAAACCATCGGATGACTAATTGATAACTAATTTTCTCAATTTGTTCTCCATTACTTATCGCTGCAGAGAAGCCTCCACCTAAGTCTATGAATCACCACCAAAGCCCCACGAAATCCAGAGATGAGTTTTGCCAGGATTCAGCTTGGCACATGAACCAGCCTTGCAGGAGGCAGTACTGGCCTCTTCTTACCCATGCAGCTAAGAGGTATTTAGACCTTGCCAGGAACTGGACTGTGCTATGTGAGATAATAAATATTCCATCTGCACTGTGTTATCTTATCATGGTAAAGACAGAGGCTTGGAGAAGCCAGATGCCTCCAGACTTTTCTGGAGGTCATAGAACTTAGTGGTCAAAAGAGCAGAATTCGCAACTTGACTCTGTCTTCCACCTGCATCTTGTGACCTCTGTGTTAGTCATGCTCACACTTCCCCATGCTCTTTCCCCTCAGTTGGGTGAATGTCAGCACCAAGGAAACCTTGACAGCTATGGAGTAAAGGTGGTAGACCTTCAGGCAACCTGGCCTCATAACTTTGTGTAACTCTATGCTCTGGGCAGCATCATGACAGCTGATCCTGATCTGCCATGCTCTGGCTGCTTGGCCCTAATCCCTGCTAGTACTAACCTCCTAGGGAAACATCTTATGAACTTTCTGACACCCAGCTTTGTGTGTCTGGTGGGTCCCAAATTCAACACTCCTGCATTCAGAGGCTGCTTACCTACATGTGTCTGCTGTGTAGCGGTTTGGGGACTAGTGTGGTGCTGAGCTAGAGAAAGCTTCACTCAGAGAATTCTGAACTTGGCTGTTCACTGGTTTCTTAACGAGTTATGCCATTAGTCTTACATGGTCTCATTTTTTCATTTTCTTTGTGTGTATGTGCGTGTGCATGTGCATGTGTGTGTGTGTGTGTGTGTGTGTGTGTAAAGTTGAAGGCTATATTGTGGTATTTATCCTTGGAATAATGTTGCCATAGTTACCTCCTGACTCTATTATCACAGCGGTACAATAATTGAAGCAGCGAGGCCCAGAGATGCTCTTGTGAATATGAGCTGAACCCCCAGGTTGGTGCATGGAAAGTGTCTCTTGGATTGGGGAAGAAAGAAGATAACTTAGCCTCAGCAATTAACCCTGGAGCATGGCACAGTGGTCTGATCTGCTGATGGGGGTGTTGCTTGGTGATGTCCAGAGTGAGCCATTTCTGTGGAGGTTCTTTGTTTTCACATTGTTGTACGGTGACACTCTTAGAATGCAAGAATGTAATATCTCCATGGAAACTGAAAATGTTCAAAATTAAGACCCAGAATAGGAATGCTTCTATGAGCGCAGTTGTGCTGATCCTTAATACAGAAATGATAGGAGGCAACTACAAGGTGTTGGATGTCACAAGCAACAAGAAATAGGGAGTTGGACATCACTCAGGGCCTTTGCTTTGGGGGAACGGTGCAGGAAGGTTAAGAACACACTGTTGCCTAGGGTTCCTTCATGATCCATGGTGGGATCAGAGCTGCTGGGTCTTCATGGAACTTCAGCTTTGACTCCACTTGGCTGTTCTGCATACTCAGAAAGGAAGAGCTAACAGGATATAAGTGAGACAGTAGGATGCAATGGAAGAAATCAACAGCCATGGTTCACCAGGAAAGAGTCCCACAGCTTACAGCAAATTTGTTTTGCCCACTGGTCCTCCACTTCTACCTTTATGACATGGGGATATGAGTACCATGGGCCTTGTTGAAGGGGTTCTTCTTCACTTTCTGTTTCACTTCTCTCTGGTAGTATCTCCATGGTGCCCTCACCTGATGTCCTTATTTAATGTATTTAGTCTAGAACATTCAAATTTGCCTATGGCTGAGTTTAGCTTCTAGGACAGTCTATGACATCCTGAGGGTGTCCCTAACTACAAGTGCCATCTTCCACAGTGATGAATCCCCTGTCCCGGTACACTGGATCTCTGCCTTCCTGTCTCTCACTATTCAGGAACACTGAACACCTACATACCTCCTTCCACCAAGATCATGGGCTTTCCTTGAAATTCCACCCAGTGGCATTAGGATGGATATATATATGCTCTTGGGTTTTGATATGAACTCCAAGCTCAGGGTCTTATTAGCAATTCCTGGATCTCATTCCCTTTCTCTTTTTAAAAATTTACTTACACATTTGTGGTGCTTGGGATGAAAACTGAGGCCTCCTGCAAGCTATGTGAACATTGTACCACTGAGCTATTGCTTCATCATCACCCAGTCTATGACCCAATCTCTGTTTTTAGTGGTGGAGTAGAAGGAAATTTTCAAGCATGCATTGGGTCTCTCATCTATTTATTTATTCATTTATTTATTTATTCATTGACTTATTGTGTATGTGTGTTGGTATAAGTACTTGTATGTGTTTGTGCATGTATACATGTGTATTATGTTCACACTGGTGGGGGCATCAGTTGACTTCAGTCATTCTCTTCAGTCATTTTCCACCTTCCCTTTTGAGACAGGGTCACTCACTGAACCTAGAGCTCATTATTGACTAGATTAAACCAATAGCTTCAGGGATCTGCCTATCTGTCTTCCTGTCTTCAGAACAGGGCACAGATGTGTTGTGGAGATCCAATCCCAGATCCCCAATGCCTGCACAGAAAGTACGGTGCTCAGAGAGACACCTCCACTATACTCTGGGTCTCTCTTTAGGCAGAATCGAAGCTCCCCTGCTGACTTGCATCACATCTGCCTTCATGCTGTCGAGATGCTTTCTGCACTCTCATTCTCTTACAAATATGATGATTGGCTCTCTTCCTGGTCTGTGCAATTGTCCTCTCTAGCAAAGCAAGCAATACCCCTTCTGTGTCTTTATTTACATAGCATGAGTGAGGGCTCACTGATGGGAGCATGGGTGACCCCAAAGCAACTGACTTGGAAAATCTTAACCCAACATGCATGATGGATTTCCTGTAGCCAGATAGGTGGAGTCACATTCAGTGAAACTCCCCAGCCTGTATACTTTAGCACCTCCCAAGACCTGCATTTCTAATATTGGGGCTGGGAGGGGTGGCTGGAATCTATGGACTCTTTGCATCTTCTCCTCTGGGATCTACAGCTCACAGGTCTGCTCCTGATGTATTTGTACAATCAAGCAATCTAATCTGATGAAGGTAGGTTTTGTGTAGAGACCATGTTCTACAATACTATAGTGTTCCAAGTTTTGTTACAAGAAGCCCCATACCTTACCAATCCCAGGCCCTGGCCAACTGAGAGAGTTGGGCACTTCAAGCACTAGGGATAGATTGGTAAACAAGATAAAACAACTCCCTTCAAGAATCTGACAGTGGAATAAACCAGAAAACAAAAGCAAACATTGTATTTTGCTCCTGCATGCAGACACTTAGGAATGAAAGCAAGGACGAAAACATAAGTCATTATACACTAGAAACATTACTCAACAATGACCAAATGGTGAAATCAATACAATTTTCCATCTACAGGTGAATTGGTAAACAAATTGCTGGTGCATCCATATAATAGAATACTATTCAACAAGAAAAAGGAACAAAGCAGATGTATGCTTAAGAACACAAGAGTCAGGTGGTGGCACATGTTTGTAATCTGAGCAGTTGGGAGATAGAGATAGGAAGAACAGAGCAGGAGTCTACCTCAGTTACACACTGAATTCAGGCTAGCCTGGGTTTCAGGAGACTCTGCCTCAAAACAATAGCAACAATGAAAATACTGAATAGCACAGGAGAAGCATCTTAGGTCTTGTGCTTCACCAGATCCTAGGAGCTACAATGGGTGAGAGCCTGGATACCAAAGTGTTGTTGGGCAGGTGCAGTGCTCAAGATGTAGCATCCATCAGCCATAGAGCTGGGCTGAAAACAGATCCATGTGAGGGTAAATGAATTCCTCCACAAAGCCAGTAGCACACACTGTCTGGCAAATAACAAGCACTCAATAATTATTAATTTTCTCTATTCTTTCCTCTTCACCCTAGACTTAATTAAGATGTATCGTTGAAGCTATGAATAAGCAATTCACACACAAAAAAGAAAATTAAATGGCCAGCACATACGGAAAAATGTTCAGGCTGGATAGCAATGAGGGATTGAAAAGCAAAAGATGTTATTTCCTCCTATGGAAATGATCAAAGGGAAAAAAAAGACATAAAGAGAAGTAGGTGTTTGCAGAAGGCAGGGGCATTGGATCAGCTCCAAGAGGCTGGTAGAAATACAACTTAGAACAATATTTTTTTGGGGAAATTTGCCTATAAGACCAATTTACTTGTGTCAAAAGCATTAAACACAAGCTGGTGCTTTGACCCAGTGGCTCTATTGGCAGGAACTCCCTGGGGTGGGGGGATAATTAAGGCTGTACTCACAGCCTCAGAAAGTACTCTGTAAATAGTTGGTGAAGGAAGGAGCCAGGGATGCTCATGTCTGCATACTTTATAATAAAGAAAATAACTCATAGTGTGGCTATAAAATGGGATTGGGTGCAGCCATTTATCAGGGCTTGGTGAGGTAACCTGGATAATCCCACCATTTCCATATAGGTTTGGGAAGATACTTGTGTTTCTTCCAGTGAGAAGTTATGGTCCAAGGCATGTTATGTGGCTACAGCTAGCTTAAAAATCTGAACCCATAGTCCAGGGAGACAGTTTAGGGAGGAGGCGCTTGCTCTCCCCGGCCCCATCCTGATGACTTCAATTTTATATCAAGAATCCACATGGTGGAAGGAGAGAAACAACTGAGGTCTGCATGCATAAAGAAATCGAGGGACGAGTCTCTGAAAGTCACACAGCATCACAAGAACAGTTATTGTAGCTGGTGGTGCCGGGGATGAGCTTGTAATTTTCTTTCCTTTGCTCTGTATTCAGAGCGTGTACCGCTTTTACATTAAAAATATCTTTGTGTTTAAATAAAGGGATTCATTAGGCTTGGGTGGGGGGTGGGGCTGGGGGAGACACAAGATGAGAAAGTAGGGTACCAATGTGCCAGTCAGGAGAACTTTGGGTGTCTGGCTAGGTTAAAAGTGTGACAGATTCCAGTGGCCTCTTTCCCCTTCTCTGTTGTTCTCAGCTCTTTTTGACTGCAGTTCAACATTTGCAGACCTCAGGAGGCTTGGCTTGGCTGCTTCCTGCTTAGAAAGTGGCATGTCTGGGAAACACAGGCTGACTCTCCTTTGTCTCTGCCGGCTGGTTGTCCTAGTTGGCTGTGCTCAGGGCCACTGGTTCCAACCTCACTGGTGTGAGCCCACTTGTCCCCAGGGGATATGCAGACAGCCCGGTCCATGTCCTGGAGAGGCAGAGAGCCAGCTGTTGGCTGTGAGGAGAGCCCCTGGCCCAGGAGGCCCTGGGAGAATGAAAGAAAAGGATTGCATTTATTTTAATTTTTTTTGCACACCCTAGATTTTCACCGAGTAAAATTGCTGCGATGGAACATAATTGCTTTTCATTTTATTTTTAAAAATTGCTACCAAGGCAGTCTGCCGGCCTCCTGAAGTCAGCACAAATCTGAGAACACTCACTCCAAGGGTGTATTTTTTTTTAACTTGGATTTTGAAAGTGATTTACCCTCAGCTATTCGGTTGGCTCGGGTTCATCAGCTCAGGGTCACTGCAGTGCCAACTTGTGTGAGCCCTGGAGTCAGAGTGAAGCTGGGGTTCCTTCCATTCAGGCCTTTGCCAGGGTTGTCTCTTGGGATCACACACTATAAGCTGGCTGTCTGATGCAGTACTTCCTTCTGCCCTTTCCTGGCTCTACTGTTTTATGTTCGGATACTTAGTTATGGATTTTAGCATGGTGTCATGGATATGTCCCCTTCCTGTCTCGGCAGAATCTCCTGCAGTTGGCCTCTACCTCTGAGTGTGGAATTACAGGAGTGTGCCACAGGGCTACACTGGTACCATGTTCTGCGAATCACATCCCAGGGCTGGTTGCCTGCTAGGCAAGCATTTGACCAACTGAGCTGCCTCTCTGGCACAACAGAGTCATTCTTTCTTCTCTGGTTTTCTTTCTACCCCAGTGGAATGTGTGTACCTGGAGGGTGGCTACTTCCTCACTGATGTGCTTACAAAAGGCACTAAAGTCATGGCTTATGATTGATACTTGAGTGAGTTGGATGATAGGAGAGCTCTTTGTAACTCAAAAGAGGCTGTGGGCAGCTTGGTGGCATGTATGCGAGTCACTGAAGGTCTCCAGTTCACCCCTAGTGCCACTGAGGCCAACATTACCTATGACTGAATGTCTTAAGTTCTTAAAATCCTAAAATTCCAGCAGCACCTGTAGTGGAGCTCAGCCACCACACCAGAGCTAAGCCTCTTCTTTTTTTCAAAGGTATGATTCTTTGAGAATTTCATATATATACACATAATGCATTTTGATCATATGTATCCCCTTTTAGCTCCTCCCCTTATTCACCCCCAACCTCATTTCTTCTCTTTTAGAAAAAGTAACCCACTGAGTGCTGCCTCTATATGCATGGGTATACAGCCAGGCACCGGACATGGTCAACCTGCCAGGGTCCACACCCCTAGAGAGAACCACCTCTCTACCCCTCATCATCCATCGACTGTAAATAGCTCCTCAGCTAACACTGGGACCTTGTGAGGCCTTCCCCATCCATGCTGGAATGTTGAATGGCTTGATCTTGTACAGGTCTTGTTCACACCTTGTGTCCCCAAGGTTCAGGGAACATTGCTCACATAAGAGGAAGTGGGAGACAGTAATTGCAAATGTCAGAGACTTCTGAATGTGACAGGCCATTCAACTCCCGAACTCATAGAGCAAATAGTCGTGAGAAGAAATGTGAATTCTTGGAGCCCATCTACTGTATTTATGCTGGAGCCTCTCCACACGCATCAGTGGGATTCTCAGTCACTGGATTGGAGGTGACTAAGCATATTATGGGGGAGATGCTGGTGATACGCTGTGGCAATATGAATGGAAATGGCCCCATAGGCTCATAGGGAGGAGTGGCCTTGTTGGAGGAAGTGTGTGACTGGGGGCAGACTTTGAGATCTCAGATGCTTAAGCCTGGCCAATGTGTTACAGTCACTTCCTACTGCCTGCAGATCCAGATGTAGAACTCTACCTCTCCAGCACCATGTCTGTCTGCATGCTACCATGCTTTCCGCCAGGATGGTAATGGACTAAACCTCTGAAACGATAAGCCAGCCCCAATTAAATGTTTTCATTTAAAAGAGTTGCTGGAGTCATGTTGTCTCTTCACAGCAATAGAAACCCTAAGACAAGCAGGCTGGTTCATGATCATTTCTAGCTGTGAAGCCTGTTCTGAAAACTCAATGGACATGCCACTCTACCCTTCAAACCCTAATCTTTCCATCAGTTAAGTGGAGAAAAACAATATTTATTTCCTAGGCCTCTAGAGAAAACTCAGAGAGTTATCATGTGCAGGGTACCCCCATCTACGGTGAATGTGTGTTATAATAATAAATAATAAAATGCTTATGCTGGGGAGATGGCTCTGTTAGGTGACTGCATCTGATACCCAGAACCTGGTAAAAAAAGTAAAAAATGTGTGGTGGTGACTGTCTGTAATTCCAGTCCTGGGAGGCTAAGCCTGGAGAATCCCTAGGTTGTGTTGGCCAGCCTCTTCAGCCACTTCCAGGGCAGTGAAAGACCTTGTTTCACAAATACAAGGTGAGTTATCAAAGCCATCTGCTATCCTACACATGTGCATACACATCCACAAAACCCATACATTACATCACATAGGAACATGCACACATGTGTTACATATGTTCACATATGGATACACATGCATGCACACACATGTCAAGGCTCAGAATGACAGGTAGACAGGAAAGATTTGCAGTCCTCTTGAAGGCTGGAGAAATGGGAGCTTAGGTTTTTATTTGTCTGTTAGCCATAAGTAGATAGATACAGGGAACTAAGCCCAGGTCAGCTTTTCCTTGAGTTGCCAGCCAGGTCTGAGAATGGACCCTCATTCTGCCCTACTACCAATCTCTTTCCCTTGGCACCATAGAGAAATCAGAAAAACCAAGCTTCTTCTCCCTCCATCTGCCTTGGAGGCTCTCTACTCTCTGCAGCTCCCCCAAGCTCCAGCCCATTGCCTCTAATCTCTCATTAGGGGACTGAGGTCTCTAGACTCATTTAGGCTGTAAGAGTCTGATTAGAGTTAGACTGTAGGGCTTTGTAGAAGACAATGAGTTGTGCAATGATTTCCATAATCTTATTTCAAGATTTTGTTTGTATCTTAGTTGTGGTTGTTGTTTTGTGTGTGTGCAGGTGTGCATGCAAGTTTGTACATGCATGTGTACATTCATGGGTTATTCTGGGATAATTGCAGAGCTGCGTGAACTGTGCCTTTGCTCTGCTGGGTGGTCCAACTGTTCCTCAGGTGCTGTGCACCTTGTTATTTTGAGTCAGGGTCTCTCACTGACCTGCAGCTTACCATGTCTAAGCTTGCCAGTGTGCTCTGGGGACCTGCCTGTCTCTGTCTCCCTGGCACCAGGATTACAAGTGCATATACCATGTCTGCTTTAGTGGGCCTCAAACTCAGCTCCTCGAGCACTTTAGTACTGAGCTATCTGTCCAGCCTCTTGTTTTTCCGAGTTTTAGAAATTATGTCTTTATCAGTGGTACAGGCTCATATCCTTTCAGATGGGTACCATCTTGCACATCCGATGGTCCTTTACAGTACCTGGTTTGGATACTGGAGGGATGGCTGGGGTGGGTGGAAAGACCACAGACAATGAAAATCTGCAAGGCATCACCTCCTCTTCCCTTCTGGGAGCCCACACTCCCTTCCTGTGAGGAGGACATGGGAGCAGGAGCTGCTTACAGATGGAAGCGTATTAGAAGGAGGAGAGTGAGAGCTATCCAGGTAGTTGAAATGGAATTCTGCCCAGAGGTCACTGTCTCTAAGACAAATGCTGAGAAAATGCTGACACTGGGTAACCTAGTACCCTATGACTGTGGAGAGGCATGTGAGGGCACCCTGGGAGGAAGGAGTAGGGCATTGGTAGACCTGAGGGTGGATATGTTCCTGTCTTGCTTAACCTGCTTGAGTACCAAGTTCACCTTCATGTCCAGCATACCAGGAGTTTCATAAGCCTTCCAAGGATACCAAGAGACTTGTTAGGTAGGGTATGTTCCACGTCTTCCCCATGGTATTTTTAGGGTGGCTTCCCTCTTCATTCCTAAAAACAGCATAAATGAAGCTTTTGATCTGAAAGGGGAAGGCTGTTTACTGTAATTAGATGGTTAAAGACCCTCATTAGTCGTCTTTGCTGGGCCCAATACTCAGCAGTATCAAATGAGGGCCTTTCAGCTCAGCCTGCCTCCTTCGCACTCAGCGTCCCTCTTTGAGTTTCCCCATTCATAATTCTCTCTGGTTCTCAAGCCTCATGTCTATACCCTTGACCCTTGACCTAATGAAGTCTCATTACTTCCTCTCTGCATATGAAAAAAATATTTTCCCATCGAGAAAAGGTTAAGGAACAGTTGGACCACCCAGCAGAGCGAAGGCACAGTTCACCCAGCTCTGCAATTATCCCAGAATAACCCATTTCCATTTGCAAGAGTAGACTACATTTAAATAAGTATGCTCTTCAAGTAAGCTTTCATTAAGTTGAATCCCTCTGTCATGTGCATGCTTGATGAGCGGGCATATGTATAGGACTTACCTCCATGCTCAGGATTTGGAGGGGGAGAAATGGAATTTAGGAGACCAAGGAGCTCATTTCCGTGCAGACACCCTGGATGTAACAAAGGTGACCCTGGAATGCTCAGCAAATGGGGCTCGCTGTGGTGCTGGGGTTCTGAGGAGATGCTTAAGGAAATTTCTGGGGGGGGGGCTTCAGTGGTGTTTTGCTGCTAGAAGCTGACATCAACCTGCCAGTTTGGTTTAGACCCCTTCAGAATCCTCACACCTATGGCAAAGGTGTGATGGGTGGATGCTGAAGGATGGCAACTCGTGCCAGATACAACACATTGTTGTTTTTTTGTTTGTTTGTTTGTTTTCAGCCCAAATAGAATACAGGCTTGGCTCTTGTTTAAAAGCTACCGGGTGGCAGCATTGATTTTGGCCACCATGGCCTGCACCTCTGTACATTCTTCTTGAGTAGAGCTGACTGCCTGCTGTCAGGGAGCCAGTGGAGCTGGGTGCCACCTGTGTGAGTTCAGTGGACATGGGGCTGAGCCTGTCTCTGCTGCTTCCAGGGACTTTATTAACAATGGCTTCTAGGGTTATAAGAGTTAGAGGAGGGAGTGTGTGGGATACACTTAAAGTACATTATGTACTTGAAAGACTGTGTCCTTATGTAACCCAGTACTATGTACAATGAGTAGACACCAGTAAGAAATTTTGTTTTTGGAGACAGGGTTTCTCTGTGTAGCTTTGGAGCCTGTCCTGGCACCTGCTCTGGAGACCAGGCTGGCCTCGAACTCACAGAGATCCATCTGCTTTTGCCTCCCAAGTGCTGGGATTAAAGGGGAGAGCCACCAATACCTGGCAAGAATTTAAACATTTAAAAAAGAAACAAAAGGCTTTGTGGAAGTAATTTTAGATATCAGATGCCAGATCACACTGCCCACTTTTTGCTTTTTGAAGAGTGTCTCACTCTGTAACCCAGGATAACTCTGAACTTACTATGTAGCACAGGTTGGCCTTGAACTGGAGATCTTCCTGCTTCAGCTTCCTGAGTACTGGGATAACAGGAACATACCGCATCTAGTCCAAACTGACCACTTTTTTGGGTGTGTGTGTATGAATGTTTGCCTGCATATGTGTATGTGCACTACATATGTGCAGTTCCCTCAGAGGCCAGAAGAGATCCCCAGAGACTGGAGTTACAGATGGTTATAAGTCACCATATGGGTACAGGATTGAACCCTGGTCCTCTGGAAGAGCTCCAGGGCTCTTAACCACTTAGCCATTGCTCTAGCTCATGTTCTCTTTCTCTTTCCTCCCCTTTCTTCCTCCCCTTCTTCCCCCCTCTTTATTTCTCTCTCTATCCTATTAAAATTGAAATAGAGTCTTATATAGCCTGGGGTAACCTCAAATTCACCATGTATCCAAGGATGGCCTAGAACTTCCACCTCCTGAGTGTTTCCATTACTGGTGTGCACCATCATGGTCTATTTCTGTGGCACAGGACGTCAAACCCAGGGCCTCATGCATGCAGCGATTGCCATTCCAGCTGAGCTATATCTCCAGCTCTGTTTTTCACTTATAAAATATGAAAAAAATTATCACAGGCAGGGAGGCAGTGGGGTAGGAATGGGGTGGGTGGGGGTGCCTTTGGCATGATTAAGAATCTCAAAGGTTGTAATGGCACAAAACCTTGTTAATAAAGCCTTGGAAAATCACCAAGAGGCCAGAGGGGTGATATAATTAGAGCCAATTAAAAATTAATATGATGCAGAAGAAGGGAGATGACACCTGATGACTGTGCTGTGGGCTGAGCCATATCCTCTTGGAATTCCGAATTTGGAGTCCCAACTCAGAGTATGCTAGAATAGGACCATGTCTGAAGACAGGTTTTTATAGGGGTCACCTAGGGAAAATGAACTAATGGGGGATAGCCCCAATCCAATATGAGTACACCTTTAAGAAATGGAGATGTGTGGACACAGATAAAATTGTTTAAGGACACTTTGAGAAGGCTGCATGGGGAACAGACCTTCCCCTCTTGGCTCTGTAAGTGACCAGATTATCAGGTGGCCCCTGAACTTGGAGACAGAATTCTGTTGCCGAGCCTCCCAGTGTGAGGTGTTTTTTGCACCAGCTGCAGCATGGTGATACTGGCTAGTGAATTGGAAGGAAGTCTCAGAACTCCAGTGAGAATGTGTGTGACACAGGCAGGTTTTCTGCTGTAGTTGAGAGAGAGAGGTCAAGAGGAAAGATAAAAAGGAAAAGAAAAGAGAAGAAAGAGAAGAGAAAAGGAGAGGAGAGAAAAAAGAGAGAGGACCTTTGAGACTCTGGCAGTTCCCATCCACAGTAGCTTGTGTGATTATAGGAATGATTGCAGAAGTGTATGCAAAAGCATATTGTTTGAAGTGATGATGCTAGCTTTAGTTAAACACTGTGTTGAACTGACCAATTCTATTGTTTAAACACTTGATGTCCTGCTAGGATGTACACCATCTAGAAGAAGGTAGCATACATATCATAGATTCCATCCTCTGCTCATGGCAGACATTTCTAGTGGATCACAGAACTCTTTCTTCCTGAGCTCAGTCTTACCTCTTTATCTTTCTCAACTGGTAAAGCAGGCAGCATGATCAATCATTCTGACATGATGTGTCTCCTATTCTTGAGCAAAGACAAGCATAGGACTATTTCTGAGAAACAAGCTTTTCAGGTAAAGGTCATGGACACTTTTGTATATGAACAGACACTGCAGGGTTCCACAACCACACACTGTGGCATGTGCACTTCTCATCATCAGGAGCATGGCTGCTGTATGTGTAATTCTGGCTGCTTACCACGGCCTTGAATATGTATTATTAGCTGTGTGGTGAAGAGGAAGAGCAGTAGATTTCAACACACATATGAGGAAACTGAGGCACAGGCGAGTGCTTGGGATGATGGGAGGAGGAAGCCTCCCTTAGCCCACAGACTCACAGACCATCCTCTCTCTTCTGTTGGGAACCTTTCTTCCTGCATTCCCATACTGGTGCAGAGACTCGGATACATAGCTCACTGTGATCTGCTAGTGGGTGTTTACTCTAAATGGCTTCCAGAATTCTCCCCCACAGAGGCCACACTGCAAACACACTTAGCTTAGTTAGGGTCCCAACTCTTCCAGCCTGTTGCACTTTTCCTACAGAGTGGAGTAGTTTAGCAGCTTTGAGACCTAGCTCAGTGGGTGCTGGCAATTATTCAGCAATTATTAGATCTATCATGTGTACTGTTGACACCATCCCATAGTCATTCACCAGTGCTTACTCTGTGTGAGGGCTCTCAGATGCTGGGGAGATTTCCCCTCCTGTAGGTCAGAGGATTTAATATTTATTTATTTGTGCATATATGTTCTTGTATGTGTATGTGTGCATGTGTAGCCGATTGTGGAGGTCAGAGGACAACTTGGGATGTTCTTCAGGCAGGAACCTCCACTATTTGTGCTTCGGGAGGAAGATGATGCAGAGGAGCCCTGGATCCAGACCTGGTATAGGTCTGGCTGGAGTATTCAGACAGAAGGAGAAAAGCACATCAGCTGGTCACACTTGTGTTCCAATGGTTACATCTGCACAAGCAAAGTACCCTGAGTCCACCATAGGTAGGATGTGAGGCCTGGTCCACTGGGACTTTTTGATGCCTACATATCCTGCAGGGTGCACCTCCAACTGTTCCTCTCTGTCTTGTAAGTCCTCAGATCTAGCTGCAGCATCTCACCAGAGCCTTAGGAGAAAACATACTGGGAATCATAGATTTACCTTCTTGTATCTTTGGAGTGATAAATATTGGATATACAGCTGGGTGCAATTGATATTTGAGGCCTCTGAGACAACAGGTAGCTGGCAGTTTGTAGATGAAGGCAAACCAATCTCTGGGGCTGGGGAGATGGCTCCATCAATAAAGTGCCTTCCACACAAGTGTGCACAAGTCCTGAGTATGCATGTGAAAAACCTAGCCTGGATGTGTATGCTTGGAACCCCAGTGCTGGAGAGGCAGAGATGGGAAGAGCCCAGAAGAAGTGAGCTGCAGGCCAGTGAGAGAACCTGTTTTAAAGAAGGTGAACCCCACCTGAGGAGTGACATCCAGGCTGACCTCTGGCTTCTACATGCACAGCTGCTTACATGTGTGTCTGTACAAACATGGACATGCAGATATGTGCACATACAAGAAAAAAGCAATTTCAATTTCTATTACGTTTTAGTGTGTGTGTGTGTGTGTGTGTGTGTGTGTGTGTGTGTGTTGTGTGTGTGTGTGTGTGTGTGTGTCTGTATGTATGTCTCTCTCTGTGTATCTGTGTTAGTGTATGTCTGTGTCTGCGTATGTGTCTCTCTGTGTGTGTACCTGTGTGTGTGTGCCTGTGTGAGAGTCATTGTGTGCCTGTCTCTCTCTCTCTGTATATATGTGTGTGCCTGTGTGTGTCTGTGTATGTGTGTCTGTGTCTGTATCTGTCTGTGTGTCTGTGTGTACATGCACATGTGTCATGACCTGAGATTGGAGATAAGATTTGTATGAATTGCTTCTGTCCTTCCACCAAGAGGGTTCCAGGGATCGAACTTGGGTTCTCAGGCTTAGCTTAGCAGCTGGTGCCATTACCTGATGACGCATCCCATCAGCCTAAACACAAAAACAGTTTTAGTGGTAAAAATGCAGGTATTGGTAGATTGGGATTATTGGGGAGCAGGATCCAGAAAGACATTCCTTTGAAGGTTACCTTCCTTGACCTTCTGGTACCCCAGTCTTTGCCTGGATGACTGGTTCAGGCTCCTGGAGACAGCTCTCTGTCACCTGGCTCAGCCTGTGGGCCAAAGAGCTCCTCCAGAGCCCAGTGCATCTCAATAAAAAATGGAAATGGCTTTCCCCCTTCATTTTAATTAACATTATGCCTACATTTCTAGGATAATGGATAATTAAGTGAGTTCCCCTGGCATTACAATGTTCTCAGAAATAATTTATGGTTTCGTCTCGCTCTGCAAAGGCTGTTTGGGTTGGAGCTGAAGTTTCACCATAAATATTACCAAGGAGCATTTGCCTGTCCATGATTTGTATTCGCATGGCTGAGATCTCCTATCTCTGTCAAGTGTCTCCTATAATATTTTTCCTCCCACAGGCTACGCTCCTGTTCTTTGCTTTCTTTGTGGGCCCAGAATTGTTTGTGGATGGTGTGCTCCTTCAGCTGCCCAAGGCCACTGTTATAAGCCACGTTCATCTGGCATCAGACAAAACCTTAACTTCAGAACTGGGGCTGGGTTCAAGTCCTCTTGTCTGGAGAGGAACTATGGATCATGAAAAATGATTCTCTGCCCCTGTGCCTATGTCTGCATGTATCTGTGTGCATGTGTGCATGTGCACACAGGTGTCTATACACATGAGTATGCCAGACAGAAGTACTCTACCACTTAGATAAACCCACAGCCTCTATGTCCATAATAAAGCAATGACCAGCAGCTGCCAACATCATTCCTACCAGATACCTATCTAGAAAGTGACAGAGCTGGGTTGGAATCAAGGCAGTCTGCCTCCACCCTCATGAGTCTCTTCAACATCCCTGTCCTTCCTTTCTGGAACATGTGTACATATGGATATTTGGTGTCCTGTCCCTCCAGGTAAAGCCCCCTCAGGAGAGCTTGGTGAGGAATGTGTTATGCAGTGTGTGGTAGCGGCTTGCTGGGAGGCACTTGAGCCTGGCCTACAGGGTCCAGTTTCCAAATGCAAGCGTTGCTTCTCTCACATTTTCATAACTCCAAACTGTAGTTCCTAGTTAGAAGCTGTATGCAGCTCACAAACATCTATTTTCTGTGGTTTCTAAGACAGCTCAGCAGGTAAAGGTGCTTGCTGCCAAGGCTGTTGGCCTGAGTTGTTTGATCTCTGAACTGACATGATTGGAGGAGAGAACCAACTCTGCAGGTTAACAATCCCTCCCTCCCTCCCTCCCTCCCTCCTCTCTCCCTCCCTCCCTTCCTCCCTCCCTCCCTTCCTTCCTCCCTTTCTCTCATTACTGAAACTTGAACCAAGGCCTCAGTCATGCTAGGCAAGTTCTCTACTGCTGGGCCATATCTCCAGCTCTCTTACTTTTGATGTTGAAGCAGTTTCACTAAGTTGCCCAAACTAGCCTTAAACTCGCTTGTAGCTCAGGCAGGACTTGAAACGTACCATTCCTTTGCCCCAGCCTTCCCAGTAGTTACCAGGCAAAGTTTTACAGCATTGTAGTATATGCTGTTTAGTCTTTTACCAGATAGTGTGGGGCCCCAGCTCTGTTCTGTTGAAACTGAGAGTCGAATACTCATGGGAACCCCAATATCTCTTCAGGGTCTTTCAAAGGGACTGTGTCTTAGGGGTGTTAATGAGGATCTTTGCTCTCCTTCCCTGACTCAGTGTACATTACATTGGGATTGTTGCCATGAGGACCAGTCACTGCTGGCTGATGGGACACCCAGCATCAGATGCCACACTGTGGTGATGAAGGGAGCATGGAAGGCCATGGTCCACAAGGTCCTGGCTCTCTGCTTTCTCACCCCATGCCCTGGACTAGCCTGTGACCTACTTAAGTTTTAGTTTCCCCATTTTACAGATTGAGTGGCATCTCTAGATTCTGCCCTGATTTTAATCCTCCCATGTAAAAGGAGGATGGTCAAGTGAGATATTTCATCACTTCCACTGTTCATTTAACATTTATCATGAGCCTGAAATGCATCATGTATTCTACTAGGGACTGGAGAGGAAATCAAAACACTCCACACCATGGATATGTCTGACTTTGTTTATTAATTAAAAAGTAAATTCCCTTGAAATGGAAAGCAGACCAAGCTCTAGCATGCAAACTCTGGGTGCCTAAGGAGACAGCCATTATGAAACTCACAGGTAAAGCAGGCTGAATCCTGTTCCACTTCCTCTTCCATCCTACAGTCCAGCATGTATGAACATATTTTCTCTCTCACATCAGGCAGTGTAGTATCACCAGAGAGACAAGGTCAGGGTGAAAACACCACAGTCACAAAATGCACTTAATGCACGGGACATTGGAGCTGATGCTCAGAGTCTCTGCTTGAGAAACCACCAGAAGCAATATCTAGTTTCTAATAGTATGCTGAGGGCTGGGGATGCCTGTAATCCCAGCACTTGGAAAGTAGAGGCAGGAGGATTGGGTGTTCAAGATCATCCTCAGCTATATGCTTGGCTACATCTCTCTCATCTCCGTTTCATCTCTCTCTCTCTCTCTCTCTCTCTCTCTCTCTCTCTCTCTCTCACACACACACACACACAGACACACACACACACAGGAGGGGGAAGGGAAGGAGGGAGAGAGTATTAAATAAAGTGTCAAAAATCTCATGTTAAAATAATAAAGATGGGCTTGTGTCTGTGTAGAATTCCAATGTTCAACCCCACTGCATTTCCACGAAAGTCTGAGGAAAGTTGGTTCAAGCTCACCCCACCCATCATCAAGCTAGCCCTGCCCACCTCTAGCCCTGTCTCCTCTAGGAACCTGAAAGCCTATACTGTTGCAATGCCTGCTTTGCAGAGCAGAATCTATTGTATTGGAACCAGAGAAAGCTTTGTAGCCTACACAGTATGGAGGCCACAGGCAGACAGAACACCCTCGCAGGTCCTCCTGGGAGAGGTGGGGGTTGAGAGGGAACGTTACAGAGCCCTGGTGGGTATTTCTGTCTCTGTTAAACCTGAGTTTGGCAACTATAAAACTCTTCTTCTTGATTCTAAAACTGGGTCCTCAGGGAACCTGTGAGACAATCAGTCAAACAGCCCCCAATGCTGGGCGAGGTTAAGGCAGGTGAGAACATGCTGCTTCTTGCCTAAAGTTAGAAAGAAAAAAGAAGAAATATTGGGAGGGATTACCTTTAGGAGAGGGCAGGGTACTGATCTGTTTAGGAGCTAAGCCTTGTCTGAAACTTCTTTTTCTAGGGTAAGAACCTTCTGGAACAGATTTGTGGACAGTGTAGTGGCTAGAGGTCTGGGCGAGTCAGTTCTCATTGTATACTAGGAGAAATTACACCTAATATGTGTGGGTGATGGTCACATGTAGTGACCGTGACACCCTTGTGCATTTATATATGCTCTCTAGGGAAAGAGTTGGCAAATGTTTTCTGTAAAGATCCAGAGATCAAATATTTTGTGCTCTTTGGCTACCTGGCCATATGTTTTCTCTGGCATATGGCATATGGCAACTGGACTCTGTTGGGTGGTGTGATCTATTAATGAATAGGTGTTCTCCTGTGCAAATAAAACTTTATTTATAGACACTTATGACAGGTTGGAACTTGCTTGTGGGTGGTGTGTGGATGGCCTCTATTCTTGGGGATTTTGCTGCAATACTGAAATTCAGTGTTCTAGGTGACCAAGGTATAAATAGGCTGGCTATCCAGAATAACACTGTCAATTGGAAAATGTCAGCTTCCTCATAGAGATATTGTCTCTGTGGTTTGTGCTACTATACAGGTCACTTTCTAAGAACAGTGGTATATGTCTTACAATTCTGGAACTTGGAAGTTTAAGACTGAGGCTTGGTTAGGTTCTTTGTTGGGTGAGGACTTGATCTCTCTGCTTCCATGGGACTGTGATATATGCTACTTCAAGGAAGATCTGTGTCTTCACCTAGTGGAGGGGTCAGAAGGAGGGTAAGTGGTCAGCTCTGTCTGTCAGACCACTTCATGTGAGGTCCACCTAGTGTGTCCAGGAGGCCCCAGCCCTAACCCTGTTGCTTTGGGGGTTGGATCTCTACCAGGGAACTTAGGGTACACACTTGGATCACATAAATGGATCACAGCATAAATGGAGGATGGAAGCTATCAAGATGGGTTATAGTTTGAGCCCCCCTGTACTAGTCAGGGTTCTCAGAGAGAATGAACCAATGTATACATATATGCATGATATTGGTACTATCAGAGTTTGGGGGGTACTTTCAGAGGGATCCCAGATTTTTGTGTTCCAGAACAGAGCTTAAACAGAGACACATGCATAGTAATTAAATCAAGTGAATTTATTAAGAAGAGCACAGTTCTTTGCGGGGGAAGGGAGCTGGAACAGAGTTTAGCAGCTCACATGGTCTCACTGTACAAAGACTCGGGCTCTTAAGCCACACAATGTGGACTTTCTCTCTGATTTGTGTAGTGTGGGCTCTTCTGCCTCTCCTTTATCTGTTACATTACTACTATAGACAACTTCATGCATATTGTGTCTCATTAGCATCGTAAATCTCCACCCAGCATGCAGAGAAATGCACAGCACCTTCAGGCATTCTGGGACGACTTGTGGCACCTGTGCCAAGTGGCCAGAATTAGTTAATCCTTGGGGTGGTGGTGGTTGTTCCTAGGATTCTTTACCAATGCCTGGCTTTTATTGAATATTAATTTTATGACTATTGCACAAAATGTTGCTTTCCACTCCACTTTCTTGCCTCACACACTGTTATATGGCAGTTTCCATGGAGATAAAACATTGCATCTTGAAGGAATGCTCCTTACAGAGGATGTTCTAAGGGAAGGTACAATATTCCACCCTGTGGGGATGCTTGGTAGTAATGTCAGGAAGTAAATGATTCAATAGCTCCAGGAAGTCCCCAAGCTAACCATAGTCACCAGATTCCTCCTTCTCTGTGCTTCTGCAAGCAGTCAGGACTCGGGAAGGTACTCACAGACAAGCTCAGAGCAGCTGAGTTGCCTGGAAGAGCCAGAGAGAAGGCAGAGCTCTGTGGAAGAGACTCTCCAACCTGTTGAGCTGACCACAGGCTGTGTAGTGTGTTTCAGGTTTCTAATGAGCTGCTATCCATGCTGGGATGGACTTCCATGAGCCATTTATTTCTGTTCCTGTGGGTAACCTCACCACATTCCTGTAAATAACCCCAATAAAACTCATTGGACTTTGATGGTATTCCTACTTTAGCCTATCATTGTTCCCCATTTAGGGTCACATAAACATTTGTTTGTGCCTCCCCACAAATACTGTCACCACACACACACACACACACACACACACACACACACACACACACACACTCCACATACATGTTTGTGTGTGTGTGTGTGTGTGTGTGTGTGTGTGTGTGTGTGTGTGTGTGTCTTAGGGTTTCTATTGCTGTGAAGAGACACCATGTCCATGGCAACTCTTATAAAGGAAAACATTTAATTGGGGAGGCTTACAGTCCATTGTCATCATGGTGAGACTTGGCAATGTGCAGGCAAACATGGTGCTGGAGAAGGAACTGAGAGTTCTCCATCTTGATTTAAAGGCAACAGGAAGTGAACTGAGACTCTGGATGTGGCTTGAGACCTCAAAGTCCACTCCCACACTGACAGTTTCCCCCACAAGACCATATCTATTCCAACAAAGTCACACCTCCTACTAGTGCCACTCCCTGTGAGATTATGGTAGCAATTACCTTCAAACTACCACAATATGTATGCATATATGGGTGTCTATATTTATATGTGTATGCATACCTGTGCGCATGTATATAAAGTAATTTGTCTCACAGGATTATAGAAACGTCAAGGTTCACCAATATACTGTTTGCCTGTAGGGTCTCAGGACACCTGGTCACATGATTGAGTCCAAGCCCATCGGCCTAAAAGCCAGAGTAGCAGATGCTTCTACTCCTAGCCTGAGGGCAGGAGACGAAACCACATGTCCTGCAACCACATGTCCTAGTCCAAGTAGGAAACACAGGCGTTTGCCTTCCCTTTCTGCATTTGTCTCATCCAGGAACCTGGATCATGTGATGCTCACCCACACAGGGGAATTTCGTTGCCTTTATTGGGCCTCTAATTCATCTGAAAACCCAGCAACACACCTGAAACAGCACCTACTCAAGCACCTTGGTATTCTCTTATTTAGACCCATGGACACAATACTAACTATATCACTACTGCTGAAGACCCTCCACACTTGAGTTACAAGACACGGAGAGCACAATATGGTACTGATTAGGAAGCCTTGTCCCTTCTGGCTAATGTTCACAGTGCTGGAGGATGCTATACACACTACTGGAGGAGAAAAGTTATCATCACTCTTACCAAACTGTGCAACTGGAGACCTATAATCAGCATCTACTTGACTCTACACGCCCAATGGTGCCACAGTGGTACAAATGTCATGGGAGTAACCAAACCACTTTCTGATTAGTTCTAAGGCCCATTACACAATATGCAACCTGTGTATGACACTGTTATGAGCATCAAGAACCTGTGGCTAGATAGGTAATAGGTCCCAGAGGACAACCCTACCTCTAGTTTTCTGCTAAATGGGCATACAATTTAACTGACTCCTAATCATTTAAATTAGTGGATCTCTTAACTCTCAAGATGAAAAATTCATTTTACAGTAGGTGGTGATTAATTTAGAGCCCTTAACTGGTGAAAGTACAGAGAATTAGAGACCACAGAAGGCTCAGTTGTAAATGGGACATCTATATCACATCCCTTCTCTCAAGGATCATTGCAGAAGAGGTGACAGAAAGATTTTAAGAGCCAAAGATAGGGTTGCTGTAAGGAAACACTGCTTTCCAGACACAGAGGAGAAGCTGCACATATGAACTCCTAGTAGTTATAACAGTATGCACAAGACTTGTGGAAGCTCAAGACATACCAAATGCCAGTGTGGACAGGAGAGTTGGGCATAAAGTTGTACCCATGGGGGAGGAGATATTTTTAGTTGGTAATGATAGAAGATGAAGAGTCAGTTTTCTTTAACAAAGTGGCGCCTGGTAGGATGGCCACACTCAAGTAGACCTTTCCCCATGCCCAAGAGTACAGAGGCAGCACTAACCGGACTTTCTTTTTAAAAAGGGACACAAAGTTGATTGGGTAGGTAAGAGGCTATGGATGTAGAGGAATTGAGAGAGTGGGCTCAATATGATCAAAACACATTGTACAAAATTCTCAAAGAACTAATAAAAAAGATTAACTCTCACTCTCATGCTTACACGAGAGTTTTCAAAATAAAGGTGTAATTTACATAGTCCTAGAGCTAATGACCATGGGCCCATGTTCACTGCCATTGTCATACACACTGATTGCTGTGATGTTAGTGTGGACATGCAGTTAAAAGACTTTGGTGGTGTTGGGTTTGAGTTTTGCTAAAGAACTGGCTGGAGACTAGAGAAAGCAGAGCTGGGTTCAAGATGGTAACCCTTCAACATCCTGCCAAGTGTGTTCCCATGAGTCTTTGACAGGAGAACCAGAGTGGGAGTCACACTACCTTCATCTGAAGAACATGATGGGGTGTTGGGAAGGCTACAGTGGACCCAGCTCCATAGGGAGGGATTCCAAGGCTGTGAAAAATCAGGTCCAGTCAGCAATCTTGGGCCTCTCTAGGGTCAAATCCAGACCTGGTCTTCTTACTGTTTTCCAGGAACTTATTATTTGCTTCCAGTGAAAAGAAAAATTGACCAAAGAGTCAATCCTTCTTTTCAGAACCTGATTTTAAATTCTATTAACTGCCCTCCTCATTGGCTATGCTAGTACAACCCAGCTATTTTATTATTGTTGTTTGTTTCTTTAAAAACATGATCAACTGGCCCTTCTCTAAGACAAACCAGTCTTACTGGACTTTCAACTCTGTGAGTGTGGCACACACAATGATATGAATGTCACATTCACACAGTGTGTGACATTCACAAATCTATCCAGATTAACACATACATATTCACATTCTTACAGACACATTCACATTCTTAAATACACTCACAGTTATATCCCTCATATACATTTATGCATGTGTGATTGCATGAGCATGTGCTCACTTGTACACACACACACACACACACACACACTCAAGTGCAGTTGCCAGTGAGAACATCAAGCTATTTCTCCCACCTCTTACCTCCAAAACTACATGAAAAATTACAAATTGAAGTGAACCCCCAGAAATATTGTAGATCTCTGGAATCCTATCCTGTGTAGAGGGTTTTCAGAAATCCTTAGCAAACAGAAGCCTCTTTTGAAAAATCCACCCCTGTCCACTAGCTATGCACATCACAGAGCTGGCATCCAGCACCACTCCACTTGCAGATGGTTCTAACAGACCAGTCTTCCAGCCTAGCAAAAAGTTGGATGTCCTGGAGTCCTTGAGTCCAAATCCTTCCACTCCCGTTCCCGCTCCTTCTGCCTCATGCCACTCCAGTAAGAGGCCATGTCTGGGTAGGGAGGATTCATCAAAATCTCTAATTAAATACATGGCAGCTGGTGAATTAAGGCATTTGTCTTAGCTCTGCCATCATATAATACCTTATAATCCTGTAAGTCCAAAGTATGAATTAATTATCATTTCTGAGAAGCAGGGAGCCAGCGCCTCAAGGAGGGAGGAATATGGAAAGAGGCAGAGAGTGACAGAAAGAGGGCAGAGATAGTATCATTTCTATTGGCAAGAAGGTACTTTAGGAAGCTCACAAGCTCACACACATGTTTATTAATCCCTGCCTGTGTGTCTCTAGTAGGTGTGTCCAACATAGGATATTGAGATGTGATGTCATTAGCTACAAAATTCCTGCTTCAGAGCTACACAATTGAGTTACCAAAAATACATGAAAAAGATTCATGGTTTAAATAAGTTTATGATTTTATGTTGGGTTTCACTCCTAGCTGCCCTTGGTCCACTTATGTGTGTTGGCATGACGATGTATGTATTCTCAGGGTTCATGTATGAGCTCACACCCTTCATCCTCATTGGTGGCAATAGGTACTTTATCAATGACAGGGAACAGAGTGTGTTCTCTTGCTGCTAAGTTTCAGCCATAGCTTAATACTTGTGAGAGCATATGCCATCAGAATCTGTCTTCTACTACTATCAACACTGAAGCTCAGCATATTATCTACTTTTCTCATTGCTATGGTCAAATAACTTACAAGAAGCAATTTAAGGAAGAAAGATATTTTGGCAGAGAAGATACAGCACCAGGTAGGAAAGGCATGTTGGCTGGAGCCAGGCCCAGATGGTCACATTGTACCTGTCAGCTGCCCTCCTCTCATAAACTCTCGATTTACTGCCACCTTTACTTTCTATGTGTGTCTTCTTCACAGGACATATACACTTTTTTGTCTATCCCATGGAACACCACCTCTCACTCCTGAATCCTGTACCAAACACTCTGGGGAGCATGATAGCTCTAAGCCAACCTCTGGCCTGCATTGGTGTCTTCATAATGTTCAACAAGATGAAGATCCATGGGACATAGGCATATGGAGTAGTGTCCATGTGCACTGGGCCAGGGTGGGAGCCACTGCAATATTTAATGCACTGGAAACTGAAATGCTATCCATATACTACCCAGAGAACTGTAGATGCTTTCCAGAAAATCTTACTGTGGTGGTCAGAGAAAAATACTGCACAAGACATTCACAGGGGATATTCATCAGTAGAATGGCAACTGGAAGAATGTTGACACTTAAGTTTAGAAAACATGAGCATTGATGACATAGCACAAGAGAAGTAAAGCCACCCCATCATGTGTTGCAAGGTAGGCCAAAATGAGCTCGCGTCACTCAGGCTTCAAGGCCACTGTGTATCTCCAAGGGATAGTATCTCTGTGGATGTACATATTAAATGGATGTTATCAAAAGAAAATAATCAAAGAAATAATCACACATATGCCTATCTTGGTGAATCAAAGAATTTACTGGTGTTACCTTCAGGAATATGCTGAGGGGTCATTTCAAAGAGTATGGATGACTCTATCACCAAACCTCACACCTGTATAGGTGTTGACTTGTGACTACTGCATCTCTAGATTTTCTTGAGGTACTTGAAGGAAGTTTGGCCCTAGGTAAGTCAGTGGGCAAGTCTCCTCTCTCTAAACAATCATTTTGCTTATCTAACTTTGATACTGGACTTCATGAATGCTGTAAATTATAGGAACTACCTGAGACTTGTGAATTGTATTTATTCTTTGAGTCTTAAGCAGCCTCTCTCCAGGATGGAATGTTTCAATTCTAAGGAGATGGTGACATAACAATTCCTATCATCATGGGAACTCATTCTTGAAAAGATTATGGCAAGAGCTGGGTAACTCAAAATACACAATACACATGTGTGCAGTGCTTGCAGTGAAATGTGCAAAGCCCTTGATGTTCTTTGTGGTTGGGTTAGAATGTGCTGACCATATTGTCATGGTGGTCTACATTTCCGCTTTGAAACATTCAGCAGAATGGCTGCATCTGCCATCTGGATCACATGTGGTTGCCTCTGGAGCCAGGCAGTCTCTAGTGCATTAGGGATGTTAAAGGTGACTTTGAATCTTTATGGAGCTGGTTACACAGGATGTTTTCTGATTCCTTCTCAAGTACTTCATGAAAATGACTTAAAATCGTGGATCCCAGTATCAGGGTCTGAGTAGTAGACCCTGGAGATAAGAAGCATGTTCGTTTTCCTGCCCTAACAATTTCTGCATCTTAGAATCTTTTAAAAGTTTTAGGTGTGTGTGTGTGTGTGTGTGTGTGTGTGTGTGTGTGTGTGTGTGTGTGTTTGCCTCTGTGTTGTGTGATTTCACATGCATTTTTGTGTGCATATGAAAGTCAGAGGACAACCTTAGGTATCATTCTTTAGGTGTTGTCCATCTTTTAAATTATTTTGAGACATCATCTCTCACTGAGACCCAAAACTCACCAAGCAGGTTAGACTAGCTGGCTAGTGAGCTCCAGGGATCAGCCTGTCTCTGCTCCCTTACTACTGGGATTATAAAGATGTATCATCATGCTCAATAAAATTTTTAATTTTCTTACATGGGTTCTGGGGATTCATCCCAGGTACTATGCCTGTAAGGTAGCATGTGACTGACAAAACCACCTCCCTGGGTTCTCTGAGATCTTTATGCATTCTGGAGACATGATTCCACAGCCACATGCTTGGTGCTTGCTTAGAAAGAGCCTCTGCTTTTTCCTGCATGGGGGGCGGGGGTGTCACACATATTAAAACTCTTCTATGCCCCTTGAATTTGCATTTGCATTTTAACCTCTGATCAGTGCCAAAGAAGCCTGGCCTGCTGTGCAAGAAGCTCTTTGTACACATGCTTGGCCTTGCTTCTCTCCTGTGCTGACTGGCCTTAGAAAGTCAGTTTAACAGTGTTTGTTTCTGTCTCCTCTTGTTTTGTCAACATGCCTTTGAAGAGGAAATGCAAACCTGGGCCTTGATTAGACATCTCCCTCGGCACAGATTTACCCTGATTCTCAATTCAGCAGATTGGCACAGGTACTGAGGTGAAGCTTCCTGTCTCCCAGCAGCCTACAAAGCCACAGGAAATCTGCAAAGGTGGCATGGAGCTGACCAGAGTTCTGAAATAGAAGTGTGGCGGGCACTCGTGCTTTATTCTTCTAGGAGGTGCTGTGTTTCTGACTCACTCTTGTTAATTGTCCCAAAAACAACGGTGAACTCAGCAAATTGTCAGGGATCTGTGGGAGCCAAGGTGGGTCAGCTTAGTGGAAAGGTGTCTATGTTTGGAGGGAACTGGTTCTGAGAGAGAGAGAGAGAGAGAGAGAGAGAGAGAGAGAGCCATTAAACCTCAAAGCCTGACCCCAATGACACACCTCCCTCAACAAGGCCACACCTCTTAATCCTTCCCAAATAGTTTCACCAAACAGTCAAGCATGTGAATGAGCCTCTGGGGCCATTTTCATTTAAATCACCACAGAATGTTGCCTATGTATGGGTACACCAAAATTTCCAGGGGAATAGGGACCCAGGATTATTGTTCAGTCCTCATGTTAGAAGTCTGTGTGATCTTAGACGAGCTCCTTTAACCTCTATTTTCATTCCTTCATGTTTGTCATGCTAATAGGTAAGATACTGCTACTATGAGTATGTGAGCAAATTTCTTAACTTCTCTGAACTTTTCTCCTGTATGTGGTCACTGTGATTGAGGGATGGAACATTTGTGGTCTCTGCCTTAGTATTCAGATCCAGCACATTGAGCTGATGATGTCATCTTTCCTAGCTTCTATATTTCTGTCTGTAAAACACACATGGTATCAATCTCCACTGAGTGAGGGTATCTAAACATTGCATTGGAATGTAAAGGACATGCAAATGATAGCCTTGCTCTCTTTTTTTATTTTTCTTCACCTTCTTTTCCTTCCACCTCTACTCTTTGCATCATCAAGATTATTGCTGCCATTACCCCATGATAGGGTCAGTTTCAGTTACGCATTAGAAGCCCTGTGACTTCACAATGACAGGCACTGGCCTATCCATAATGCTAGCATAGAAACACCTCCCATGGAACTCAGTGTCAGCAGGTGTGTGTGAGTGGTGTGAGTGTGGGGGTGTGGTACACCCATGTGTTCAGGCTTTTATGTTTGCTCCATGGAGAAACACAACTGCAGGGCATGTCAGATGTCTTGTGTCAAGGCATGTGGTGAGTGAGATGAGATGCCTGTGGATGGAGGGAGATTCAGCCCAAGGAGCTGGCTGCCCAGTGGGAGGGGAGCCAAGCAGAACACCTTAATGCTGGCTTAAGCAACTTACAAATAAAGCTGAGATTCCTGGAGTTTAATTTCAAGTGACTGAACATTAACATTTAATTAGCTCCTGACTGCTAAACCAATATTAAATCTAGGTGGAGGCTGTTGGCATCTTGTACATATTAGCAACTGAGAGGCTGTGCTTCTTTAATGGCGACATTTTGTGAGGTGAAGCTTGGCTCTCACATGGAGTCACAGTACAACACACCAGCTCTGTGTTCTCTGAGACACACACACATTCACATCTCTCTTTGAACAAGAAGCAGTGTCACGCACCATGCAAGGCACTTGATTCCCCTTCCAGTTCTACTCTTCTAAATTGGATGATTTTGGACAAATGATGTAATGGACTTGAAACTTATCTCTTGCCTGGAGGCTGGAGAGAAGCATCTTCTTCATAATAACACTCCTCAACAATAGTGTTGGGTGGAGATGCCTAGACAAATCTAGACCTGTGAATGGGGGAACATGGCCCTGACCCACTCTGTTTCCTACCTCTTCTCCCATAGATTCAGTTACACAGAATGTCTTGGTTCCCGTGAAAGGACTGAGATCTTCTCCACCTCTTCATCACCACCATGCTGATCCCTTGGTCTAGATTCCTTTTCCTTGCAATTTGGTCCTGTTTCTTACAAATCTCTGTGTAGACAGCCTTTACTTATTATGTATGTCTATGCAGATGTGGGGGCAAAGGGGTCGTCAATATTTATGTCTTTCTCAGTGGCCTTTTACTTTATTTTTTGAGACAGGGTCTTTCACTGAACGTGAAGTTGTTGATTCAGCTGCACTGGCTGGCTAGTGATTCCCTAGGATGCTCTTGTCTCTATCTTACCAGTGCTGGAATTTTAGTCTTATATCACCACACCTACATTTTATATGGATGCTGGAAATCCAAACTCAAGTCTTCCTTTTACCTCACTCTACCCACTGAAGAGTGTATCTAGGCCATAAGTAACACTTCCTGAAGACTCTCTGTCTGGCCTCTGTGGAAGGTCTGTTTCCCCTTCTTTCTTATGGAGACATTGATACATCTGACCTTAGACCTAGAATTTTTCTGCTTCCAGTCTCCCCTTTTCTGCCAAGTGAAGTAGCATGTGTTTTAGTCCCAGCTTTCCAATGCTATTTGGACTTCACTATTCCAGTGTTCCCTCTAATAAGTTAGTTTCCTTGTTTGCTCCTCTAGAACCAGGCTGTCATTGCTCATCACTTGTAACAATAATCCTGTTAATAGTGGCTTGACCACTACAGCTGGTTCTTCATGTCTGTAGGATGTCCCTAGAAGGTGACATGGACTATCTTGTGAGATGGGCAGGGGTAGGGGGGAATCTGTCTCTCTGATGGCATGGCTGGGCTTTGGGGAGCTGTTATACAGAGTAATGATCTGCCTAAGGCAGGAGTCATGGATAGTAAACTTTGACATGAAGGGAAGCACCAACATCTGGACCTGAACATTAAAACATGGGTATGTTTGGATCTGGCCAGAGGTAAATGCAATCATGTGAGTGAGAACCGGCATGGATGAGGCAGTGCCTCAAGGAAAGAAGCAGCTTTCCTCAAGACAAGGCCACAGACAAAGAAACAAAACCGAGTTGTTCAACTCCCATCAGAACCAGAATTTAAGACTAGTGATTGAGTCCCCACCTCCTTATAGGTCCTGCAGCTCGGGGGAGGATATGCAAAATGATCAGTGGCCTCAGGAATATTATACTTGAGCTGTTGGAGATATAGCTCTGTTGATAGAAAGCTTGCCAAATGAACAAAGCCCTGGGTTCCACCTCCAGCACTGCATAATCAGGTATGGTGGCATACACTGGTCATCCCAGAACTGAGTAGAGGCAGAAGGACTAGAAGTTCAAAGTCACTTTTGGCTACATAGTTTGAGGACAGCCTTGGCTACTTGAGAAACTAACCTGCTGATGATCCTTGCTGAACAAGTAGCAATTACAAGACTTGGATGTGGTTCAGTTTGGTCTCCTCTCTATGTCTGCCATTTTCTTCCATAATTTTCTAGCCTATGGACCTTTTATTGTCCATTCCACATCATTTATCTACTAACTACTTGCTTGTTTATTTATTGTGCCTCCTGCATGTGCCAAGGACCTGGCAAATCATTCCATCCCTAGAGCTTATTTAGACTCCAAGAGAAAAGAGTCTAGTAAGTCCCATCAAGACAATTAACTATAGACTGACTAGTAGGGACAGCATGTTCCCTTTGGGAGAATAAGGAGCAACTTGGGGTGGAAGGAACAAGGAATGTAATAAGCTGGAAAATAATGCCTGTTCCCTATCTCTCCTTATGTTTTTCAGAGCTTAGGGCATAAGCCATGCTGACTACTGGTGCTGACAATGGATAGACATTAATGGGGCAATGGTCTCAAGACAGCTATCTCTCTGTGCCCAATTTTTTGTGCATGTATATATTTATTTGTGCATCTCTGTGTGCATGTTCATGTATGTGAAGGTGCATGTGTGTGTTCATATGTGGAGGCTAGAAGACAATCTTGGGTGTCATTCCTCAGGCACCTTCTACCTTACTTTGAATCTGGCCTGGAGATGGCCAAGTTGGCTAGGTTAGCTAGCCAGAAAGTCACAGGAATCTGCATGTCTCTACTTCACCAGTGCTGTCCTGATAGAATGCATTACCTCACCTGTCTCTTTTTGTGTGGTTTCTGCTGTTTCAACTTGGGTCCTCATGCTTGGAAGGCAAACACTTTGCTGACTGAATTGCTTCCTACCCAGTCTTTCCTAGTTCATGGTTTTGTGGTGGGAGCTCCTGAGATATTTATTCTCTTGCTGATCCAAAGACACGTCACTGTCTTGTCTTGGTCACATTTGGCTTCTTGTCAACTTCTCTAGTGGCTTGTCAGTGTGACTCAGCCCCGGTTGGTGGGGACCAATCATGTTCCAAGCTGTCCCTCCTTGTATTCAGCTGCTCATGCCAGAAAAAAAGCCGATGCAGACAATCCTAAACCCACTTAACTGTTATTTGCTTGAAATATTTGAAAGGGCTGGCTTGGCCCATCTTCAAATATTTTGTTAGCTAATCAAAGCCAGATTGTGGTCAGAGGCCATATCTAAATTTATTAGGGAAATTAATAGACCATTTAGATTTTATTGGAATTAAGCTAAAATACGATAAGCAGTCACACCAGCAGATAGTCATTAATTATTACACTGACCCTGGTGATAGGCTCCTAATGAAATATTGACTTGTACGTAAGTCTTGGTGCCTGAAGACCTGGGGACAGGATTGAGAAGGGTGTCCCCACCCTGCCTGCTTGGAATTAATTGGTTGGGACATGCAAGGAGAGGGTTTTGTCAATAGGCTCCATTCTTTCAGGCAAACACTACAATGCACCTACTGTGTGCAAGAGTCTGGGGACATACAAAGCAGAGATCCCTGATTTGATTACTAGCTCTGGGTCTTCTTAGAGTATGATTTAGATTATTTCCTTTCTCAGAATTACCGCTTCCATAGCTGAACAATAGGCACAAAAATGACTGAATTGATTGAAGAAGTCACAGAAATGGTGTATGTGTAACAGTGGGCACCTGTGCATGGCTGGGATTGTTGCCATTGTCAGCATTACTATGTGTAAGACAGAGTTTATTCTCACATTGGGATGTGGCTGATTCTCTAAGAAGAGGTGATTTCCTCTTGCTGTGTTTGAGGCAAATCCTAGTTAGAATCAGAGAAGGTTTCATGGAGTTGTTGAGGTCAGTTTCAAAGACTGGAGTTGGTTATCCAGGTTGACCAGCAAGGTCAAGGACTTCTAGGCAGATGGTGTTACCTACACAAAGGTGCAAGGACTTGGAGCTCACTGGCATCTGTGGACTTTTAGAGCTGGAGGGGACAAACTGCCATTAGATGAGGATGAGGACCACAGGGATGGCAAATGGGCTCTGTGCTGTTTAATTCATTCTCATCTCTGTGAAATGTACATGTAGTGATGGGAGTGATGAAATGGTCTTTCTGTTTCCATGTATATGTTCCTGTGTGTGTGCTCATATAAAACCTAGGAACCGAAAATGAGGGAAATCAAGCACTATCTTTTTTTCTGTGATTAGCTCAATTTAATATGGTATTAATTTAATTTAATAGGGTATCCACTAGTCACCTCCAATTTTCCTGCAAATGGCATAACTTTATTACTCTTTTAGCTAAAAAATATGTATATAAACCACATTTTCCTTGTCCATTCCTCTCTGTGAAATTCTGTGAACCAACCCAGGTTGGTTCCGTAACTTATCCATTGTTAACAGTTTTGCAATAAGCATGGGTGTGCCGGTATCTCTGTGATACTTTGATTTGGGTAAATGCCCGGGGTGGTACAGCTGAGTGATACAGAGGATCTACTGACATCAGAAACTTCCATACTGATTTCTTAAACTTAATTTTAAAAAATTAGAAAAGTGTTGCTATATATGGGCATTCTTTTCATGTACCGAATACATATATGTGTCCTTTGAAAGTGAATACATATTTCTGTAAACACTAAACACACACTCACACACACACACACACACACACACACACACACACACACAAACACACACACACAAACACACACACACACACACACACACACACACACACACACTCACACTCACCACACTCACACCATGTATGTGCATCAATCTTCCATTTCCCCAGTAATCTGTATTTGTCTAATGTGTGTGTGTATTCATCCTATACATACTCAGTGTATCCTTGATGCATTTCCTCTGTAAGTCTCTATTTGTCTATTTCTATCTGTGCACAGGCATGTGGGTAGAGTTCTTCCTATACACAGTGCATGAAGTATTCACTTCTGTTGAGGACATACCTGTATATTACATAAACAAGTATAGAGGCATGAAGTAATACATCTAACACATAGGAAATATACAGATAATAAATAGACACAATAAAGTGTAAAATGAGCTAGATCATCCCAGGGGAAAAATCAGGAAATATATGAGGGTCAAGGCTGGGTGGTTGATCCCATGACTACACTTGATGCAGTTTCATGTATCCAACTGTGTGCTGAGTTCAGATCAGCCAAGAATACTAAAGGAAAACTAAGCCTTCCATGCTCAGTGTGACTGGAGATTTCACCAGGTAAAGGAAAGGAAGAACCAGCTGGGGATCAACATCCTGCAGCCAGGGCTTGTTGGGCAAGTGGGCAGTGGGAAAGTTGTGTCTCTGTACTGGTAACAACCTAGACCCCCCTTACATCTGTGAGCTCTAACATGGTGCGAGTAAACAGGGATCTTGACATACAGGGTCAATGCTTCCAGCACATGAATATGGGTGGGCTATCGGATGAGGACTTGTGGAATCACAGGAAATGCTGTGAACAGGAACCTGTGAGTTAGAGCCTTACAATGGCCTGTGACTATTTCAGGGTGATGTTTGAAAATGAAATAGAGAAGAATGATTAGTTCCATTGCTCTTACTACCGGGTTATTATTAGGAATTTCTGTCCTCCGTTGCTTCAAGGTCACCAGCCAGGCTGCTTGGACCCCAAGAAGGTAAGATTCTCTATGGAATGGGGTTTGCTCCCTGCTGCTGCTGGGTGGATGATTAGGAAGGGAAGCAGTGCAGAGAGGCTAGTCAGCCTTCATGGATGCCAAGGTGAGAGAGGCAATAGTGAGGGAAATGAGTTAATGGTTGAAAGGTATATTATCACCAGGGCAACGGGAATGTGGCTTCTCAGATGTGGTGTGAAACCATGAGAGGCTCCAAGAAGAAATTCAAATGAATGAGTGGGTCTTGTGTCAGGTGCAAACCCTCCACTCTAGACCTAAGGAGGTAGAGTCAGGAGAATTTCCATAATTGGGGGCTAGCTTTGGCTAGCAGCAAGACACTTTCTTTTCTTTCTTTTTTCCCAATTTCCATTTATCTTTGGCTATTGGGGCAATGTCATCTTTTCAATATGAGAAAAAAAAAGAGCAGCCAAGTTCAACACAAAATAGAAGGGGAGGGTAGGACCAAGCCAGGAAGAAAATAGCAGAAACAAAGACATCACCTTCCCTCTGGGAAAGGTCCCCACTACCCCAACAAAGAATAGCCAGGAGTAGTGATACATGCCTGCAATGGAAGTCAGAAGCAGGAGGATTACAAGCTTCAGGCTGGCAGGGCTGCATAGTGATTTCCAAGAAAGCCAAATCCTCTAAAAGATTCAACGAATTGTAACTTGGGGTTCCATGTCTGATCACACTATTTACAAAATTAATTTCATTTGTTATTATGCCATTATTATTTTTGTTGTGTATATGTGTGTAAAACACTGCATGTGTGGAGGCTGGAGGATAATTTTCAGGAGGTGGCTTATCCCTCCACTGTGGGTTCTGGGGATTAAACTAGGGTTGCCAGGCTTATGCAGAAAGTGCTTTTACTCAGAGACATCTTGGCTATATATATGTGGACTCTAATCCTAACCCTAATTCTAACCCTAACACCCAAACCTATATTATATATATATATATATATATATATATATATATATATATATATATTATAGTGACAGGTTCTTACTATGTAGCCTACATAATTCTGCAGTTCACACTCTTCTGCCTCCCATGTGCTGGGATCACAATTGCTTATTTGGAGGAAGACAAGTGTGTTAAAACACAGAGCAGGTTCAGAGGATGGCTGGAAGCAGATGACAAGGTTCTGGGGACATGTGTGACAGCAATGCTTTAGGGTGTTCAGTAGCCACCCACCCCGGGACTCCTGACCTTCTATGCAGCACATTAATGTATTTTACTAATTATAAATGCAATTAAAAAGTACTGAAATAAAATTAGGCTGATCTATCTAATTTACATTAAGCACTTTCAAATTATGCAGATTGTAAAGTCTTTCTCTCTCTCTCCTCTCTCTCTCTCTCTCAATTTGGGTTTCAGGGTAAAATTGTCTGCATTAAAACAGCTGGAAAAACCCTTGTAGGAAAACAAATTTCTTTTCTGTGATTATTCTCAGTGTGTGAGTTAATTTCCCAGGCAATAATATACTTGGCTGACATCCGGCTGTGGGTCCCAGAGCAAAAGACATATGTGTCTGGGGCAGGCTGGGGGTAGGACTGTGGGGGTGGGGTGGGGAAGGTGGGGTAGGAGTTGTTTGGCTACTCTGGGAAGGAGGTGGGAAGGCCTATGGTTGCTAAACTGTTGAGATTTACAGAGAGTGGGACAAGGCACAATGGCAGATAGACACTTTGTGTAGGTCCTTGGAGTATAAGCATCTGGTGGATTTATCAAGCACTGTAGGGTCTTTTCATTTTTATTTCTTCTCTCTTTCTTTTTCATTTTTTTTTTTACATCCTTGGCTGTTAGGCAGGAAAGAGTGATTGCCAAGCATTATTAAAAATCAGGCCATCCTTTTCTGCCAGCGGTGGAGGCTGTGTACAGAGCGTCTATAGTTCACATGCAGAAATGAAACTGAAGATTGGGGTCTAGTGTGAGCTGAGCTGTTTTGCCACCCAGGGATGGGCTTTTGTGCTTGCTTCCCCAACTGGGGCTGGGAGGGGACCCTGGCTCAGCTTGGCTCTGCTAGAGGCTGTGTTCACCCGAGGACGAGACCTTACTGGGGGCCTGTTTGCAGATTAAATCTGATCCCTAGCTTCCTTGGAAGCCAACATATAATAAGCTCTTCTTGGGAGTTGCCTCTAAGCTCCTTAAAACGCTGCGGTGTGGTTTAGCTTCCCTTGCTCCGTGCACTCAATTTTATTTGCAGCCCAAACTTTGCCCTTTAAGCTCCCCATCAAAAGGTAGCCTCAAGTAATTCCTCAAATTGAAGCTGTTGAGCTGGAGCAACGAGGAGGCTTGGGCAGCCCTCTTTTCTCCCACTATGTTTTGGATGCTAAAGGGATGCTACTGCTCGAGGGTTGGATACCAGCCTTGTCTCCTCTGTCACGGAGATCATAGTGGATGCTGACCTTCCATGATCTTGCCAAAAGGGTGTTGGACTTTTTGGTACTCTCACATGTGTAGGATATGAACGCTTCTGTCTTTTTAGATCTGCAGGCTCAGTGGCTATTGGGGTGAAGAGTCTCTTAGCTCCTCAGTCCCCAGTCTCTGCCACATCCTCATGTCCAGCTTGAGTGCCTTCTTCCTCATGTCAAGAGAAAGTCATTCAGGTCTTTTTGGAAAAGCAAGCCTGGATCCCCATAGGCAATCAGGTGCTAAGACAGACCTGGACTTACAGCTCTGTCTACTCACGACACAGCTGAAGGCAGGATTTGATTCGGTGGAGATCTCACTTCTCTCTATTCTTTGTGTTATCCCCCCACCCTCAGTTCAAACCTAAACCCAACACAACAGTGGCAAACATTTCTGTTCTTGTCTTTGAAATTTTTCCTGGTCCCTTGGCTACAAGAAAGTTCCTATGTGCCTCTGGGCTCCAGGCTTGTGTCTTTGTGCACACACAGAGTTCCAAGAAAGCCTGCATCCTTAAGGTCCTCCTTCTCTTAGCTTTCAAAGGGATGTGAAAAGTGGGGCAGAGAAATAACAGGTGCTTTAAAAACAACATGCCCTCTCTTGTTCCAGCCACTTAAAAGGTTTTTAGTAAGGCATGTGTGTGTGTGTGTGTGTGTGTGTGTGTGTGTGTGCGCACACACACACACACACACACACACACACACACACGTGATATGTTGCATATATGTGTAGAGCCTATATGTCTGGTATTTTCCTCTATTATTCTCCACTTTATTTATCTATTTATTTATTTATTTTGGGTTTTCGAGACAGGGTTTCTCTGTATAGCTTTGGAGCCTATCCTGGCACTTGCTCTGGAGACCAGGCTGGCCTCGAACTCACAGAGATCCGCCTGCCTCTGCCTCCCGAGTGCTGGGATTAAAGGCGTGTGCCACCAACGCTCGGCTCCACTTTATTTTTTGAGATATACTTTCTCACTGAATCTTGAGTTCAATGAATGTCTTTCCAAGCTGGCTATCAAGTCCTAGCGATTTGCCTGTCTCTGCCTTTTTGAATGCTAGGGTTATAGATGTGTGCCTGGCTATTATATGGGCACTGGAGATCCAAATTCAAGTCCCTGTGCTTGCATGGTATGTAACTTACCCATTGAGCTGTCTCTACTGGTCTCTACTTTCCTCAGCTGCTTTGAAGGGTGGAATTTTGCACACTGGAAGTACACAAGGAAATGGTGAACAGGAAGCGGGAGCATAGAGCCTGGCATTACTCTCTTGCTTAAAACCTCTCTGTTGGGCATCTGTGAACTAGTTGATGAAATGGGGATGAATTAATGAAGTGATAGAGTTCTGCTAATGGGCCATGGGCTCTTACAAAACTGGGGTGGCATATTTAGGCAGTGGGTCATATCAGGTTGAGTAGGAGATACCACCTTCTCTCTGGTCCCTCTATAAGATCAAACTGTTCCATGAAACTGTGGTTTTGGCCAAGGCTTTGAAACTTCAGAAAGGGCATCCCACTCCTCCATTGTTCTTATCTCAGTTTCTGCCAGCAGTGATCTTCCAGGGCGCATTTCCTGTCAGGTAGAACCTTCTCTGTTCACCCTAACTTATGCCTTTCTCTACTTGTCAAACTTACTCTTCTTCAAAACTCAGGCCATAGTGTTCCCCTGGAAAGTCCTGCCTCATCATCACAGTTAGTTTATGGCTACAGCCATTCATTCCAACTTGGCTAGCTGGCTGTCTAGAGGACTCCTTGAAGACGGAGGCCTGAGTCTTGGATGCTAGCATGGTGCATGGAATGGAGTACGTGCTTAGTAGATGCCACTGAGTGAAAAATGAATGAAAGTAAGTATGGATACATGGACAGATGGTTGGGTTGAAAATATCTATATGTATATCTGTCTGTGTTTATATCTATGTCATCATCTATACAGACAGTCAAAGAGCTAGATAAACATTCTTACACATTATTTCTGAAGGGAAAGACATTCAGAACTGCTCAGGATGAATCCATTTGTCTTCATGTGGGTAGCCAGACACTAATTTAGAGATGGAGACATGGATCTCAGATCTCTCATTTAAGAAGGACCTATAAAGTAGCAGGTTTTGATTGAATAGGTGTATGGCCAGTTCCTCTATATCCTTCCTCTTACCCCTACCCTAACCAAAACCTAAATGACAAAGTATATGCAGATGGATAGATGGATGAGATGGAAATATCCACAAATAAACAGTTGGTTGGCTTGCAGGCTGGATGAATGAGAAATACCTCATATATAAGTTAGCAAATAGATAGTTGGATGGATGGACAGATGGATTGATGAATGGATGGGTAGATAAGAAAAGAAGAAAGTGTGTGAGACATAAATACATGGATTGATGGATAAATAGGTTTAGTGATTGAGAGCAAGAAACATTCGTGCACACAAGAGTCCATGGTTTGATGGATGGATGGGTAGATAGATGCATGGATGGTTAGGAAAGAGAGGAAGGCATTCCCACAATTTCATGACTGAATACATGGATAGTAGGTGGATGTTCAGATTAGACAAGGAGAGAAACACTCACACATGTGTGACTGCATGAATGGAAGAGTGGATGGATGGATGAAAGAGGGAAGAATGAATTCATACGTGAAAGAATATGTGGATTGGTGTTTAGGTGGATGAGGTATTAATCAATAAGTAATACATGTATATGCACATGTATGATATATGTTTGTACAAATGAATGAACACACAGGTGGATATACTTACTGGCATTACTAGTGGCACTTCCTAGACCCAGCAGCGCTTTAGTTACAGACACAGCAAGCTGAGTTGGTTGTTCACTGGTAGGACCCCCACCTTGGGGATGGTTTTATAGAGAGTCCCTGAGAAATGCACAGGCTAATAATTCCAAGGACAGATGGACATGTTGGCCTGCTGTGACTCTAGATATGAAGAGCACTATACCCAGACTGAGGCAGCCTGGCCTTTGTGGACTGTACACCCTTCCCCACCTGCTCTGTCCCCCTTCTTTCCCTCAGGGGCTGTGATAGCCAAATCCTAATTAATTGTGGTAACCTTCCAGCAGGCCCAGCCTGGACACCAGGGTTTTCTCTGCCACCATGACAGCTGCCTGCCCTTGTGGCCTGCAGGCTCCCCTCCCAGACAAATGTACTTAGCGGGTGCTTTCTTGACATTAATAATCAGAATTGACAAGTTCTAAATGAGGCCCGCCTTGGTGTGCAAGGCAGCTCTGATGGATAGGTGGGGGGACTGACGGCTCCAGAGAAATGTTTTTGCCATTACCTGCATTTCTCTGACAGATTTTTAATAGTCCCACTAAAACTGAAGTATATTGGAAAAATTTGTAGATGAAGTGCAAAGAAATGGAGCGACTTGGAAGTTCTGAGGTGGGAAAAAAGCAGTCTAGGGAAGACGGAGTTGCTCTGAGCATGTTGTACTGTGAAGAAGCCCCTCTGGGGGTGTGGCATTGAAGTGGGGGATGATTTGGCCAAAGGCCTTTGAGGAGACCTGAGTTGGGTTGGGGGCAGTGCTGAGGCCTGAATGATTCTTGTGAGCTGTAGCTGAGCACTTTGGGGTAGATCTCCAGTGGGGATAGAGTATGTTAGTGTCCAATGCCATGGGGTCCATCACTTACACACTCACTCATTTGTCAGACATTTATCTACCACCAATGCATACATCACAGATAGGAATTAGTCTCTGTGAGCTCAGAGTATGCAAATGGATGGGAGGCCCTGGGAGATATGGGAACTTGGATTCTGAGCCTCATCTCTGCTACTTCCAGCATGAGGAGGTTGTTCACACCTTCTCCTATCTTTGAGGGTTAGAGTCAACTATATCAGATTTGGGGTGGCTCTGAGTCCACATCATAAGTGGGACTAGGTGCCAGAACTAGGAAGAGTTTAATAGAGGCTTAATGACCAAAGGGTTTAGGGAAGCTGAGAAGAGGGACAGTATTGGAGATTGGTACCAAGGGGAGATGTCTACACTCCTAAGATCCAAGGAACATCGACTGGGTATTCTAAGAACTAAGAGGTGCTATAGAGGGTGGCATGCTAGAGGATTAGCTATTAGGAGAAGATAAAGCCATAACTAGCCAATATTCCAGCAAAGAGGCAGTCTGGAGAAGGATACTCCGAACACTCCTTCCATTGCACCACAGCCATTTGCTGTCCACCTGATGTCTCTCTCTCTGATCAAACCCAATAGGATAAGGACTCATACTGTCCATGGGGGCAGCCTGATTGAGCACATAACTGGGTGGACAGGTGTAAATGGGAAAGCACTGCTCCCAGGGAATACACGGTGACATCAGTCTACATAGATATCAGCTCATGGGCAGCTGCCAAGGTGGTATATGGTTTAAGGAGTATCCATCTGCACAAAGATATATTGGATGGCTGGTCATATTTGCCTTTGAAGCTGAAGTTAGGTAGGCTCAGTGATTAACCAGGTCTTTGCCAGTGGAATTCCATATCCTCATTTTCACCTTTCCTTCACTCACTCTAAGAAAGTTGTCTTAGTCTTATTTGCATTAGTATGACAAAATACCTGAGGCCAAGTAATGGGAAGACAGATATGTATTCTCTCATGATCTGGAGCCTAGGTGGATTTCTTGCTGGATACTTTCTTGGTAAGAAGAACAACAAACAGAGGGTATTAGATAGTTTCATCTAGTTTATTCCCTTTAAGATGGAGATGACCTGAAATTCATTGTAGAGCCCAGGCTGGCATTGAAATTTCAGCTCAGGAAACATCACAACACTAATTCTAGAGAGGCCACATCACTGTCAGTCAGAAGCAGGCTAAGTCAGTGTGGTGGTATAAAAGAAAATGGCCTCCAGAGATAGTGGTACTATTAGGAGGTGTGGCCTTGTTGGAGTAGGT
>NC_048600.1:40304865-40369865 GCF_003668045.3 Cricetulus griseus | reverse complement strand
GGCAGATGTGGGAGTGGTAGTATCATAGGTTACTGTTGTGATGACTCTATTGGTAGGATAAATTCCTACAAAAATACCGATGGTTGACAGTTCCATATGTCTATGAGAGAGAGAGAGAGAGAGAGAGAGAGAGAGAGAGAGAGAGAGAGAGAGCATGTGGAGGCCAGAGGTTGGTTTTGTTGTTTGATTTTGACAGGATATCTCATTGAACCTGTAGTTCAGCAATTCTGTTGGAATGGCTGGCCAGTAAACCTTAGGAAATCCCCTATCTCTCTCTTCTCAACACAGATGTTAGATGCTTATTGCTATCCCTAGCTCTTTTTTTTTCTTTTTTTTTGGGGGGGGGCGGTTGAGACAGGGCTTCTCTATGTAGCTTTGGAGCCTATCCTGGTACTTACTCTGTAGACCAGGGTGGCCTTGAACTCACAGAGATCTGCTTGCTTCTGCCTCCCAAGTGCTAGAATTAAAGGTGTGTGCCACCTAACCTAGCCAATTCCCAGCTCTTTTTGACCTGGGTTCTGGGAGAACTAATTCCACTAATCATGCTTGTTTGGAAAGCACTATAATGAGCATACCACTTCTCAAGTCAGGGAGAAAGTTTGTAAGTATTGACAAGGATATCAAAGGCATGATTGGTAAGCCAAGGAGGCTCCAGGCTCATGTCTACCACACCTCCCTTCTAGGCTGCCAAGTGATAGAAATGTGTGCCAGTGTCCATCTTGAGCTATCCTGTGAGAGCTGCAGGGAGACAGAACCTGATTTACAAGTCTCCTTTGAAAAATCTCATGTGCCTCTTTAGTGCTTAAAGGAGGAAACATTCAAGAGAGGTAGGCTAGAATGACTGTCTTTCTGCTTCAATGGGAACATTTGTTTCTTGCAAAAATGTCCCCTTAGCAAAACTTCTTCTGGGGTTTGCAAACATCACAAAAATGAGACTTTCAAGATGTTTGCTGCTCTTTATTTTTCTATTTATTATTTCCAAGAGTTGATTTATTTTCATAATGTGCTGTCAGAACTTTATTTTTTTCATATAGCCCAGCTACTTTCATATGTTCATATGCCACAGGGAAGAGGGCTCAGATTCATCTTTTCATAGAATTCTCAAACTTTAGGATCTGATTTAAAAATACACCTTCCTGTGCTGGCAAGATGTATCAGTGGGTAAAGGCACTTGCCTCCAAACCCAAAGACTTAAAAAAATAAACTCTGCAAATATGTGGTCTGACCTCCATAGACATGATATGGTACATGTGCCCCCCCCACATAATGATGCAAAATAGTAACTGATAGTTTTTAGAAAATTGTTTATTCCTGAATCCTCACAAGGATTCTGAGTCTGACATGGCCTCCTTGGGAGGAAGAGGCTGAAAATTCTTCAAGATGTGTTCTAGAAAAAATGTTTGTGTCTCATAAGAATGGACCATGTCAACCAGTTTTTGGTCCTCGGTGTTTCTCATAAGAATGTTCTGGTTGCACTTCTTGTAGCCCTAGGCGGGCTACAGTAGCCTTTCCATCATCAGAAGGAAGCAGATATTCATTCCTGTCAAATTCTGACAAAGTAAAACATAAGCAGTTTCCCTTTGCTCCCCCTCCCTTTCTTCCTGTGGGATACCCCATCTTACTCTTCATATTTCCCTCTCCTTTTCACCCCCATAGGTGATACAAAACAGAAATGAACCAAAAATACACTTTCCTTTACAAACAACATTTCCCCCCATACTACTGCTCTTCTAGCCCCATCCTAGACAAATCTTGTGGGGAGTGATTGCATTGTTTTGATTTTCCCGTGAAGCATTTATCCCCAGCCACACTCTAGCACACAAGGACCTTGCTGAGCATCTCTCAAGGATGTGAGCAGGAGCCTTAACAATGCTCAAACACACCCTGTGTGCTCAGTAACTTCTCTCCCACTGGATGAAGGATGTCCTTATCAGCTCGTAGATGAGAGCTACTGAAATGTACTTGTTATCAAGGACGCGGTTTTAATCAGTGATTTGTAAAACTGAAAGTACAGGAGGAAAGTTCTTTCATTTCTGAGTCATAATCTAGTATTTTTATCCATCTATTGACCCAACTACTTACCCTCCTACCACATGCTTACCTCCCCACCCATCTATTAACCCTTGCATGAACCCATCTTCAGTCTGTCTGCTTATGCATTCATCAACCTGATCATCCATCCTCTATCTATCTATCTATCTATCTATCTATCTATCTATCTATCTATCTATCTATGTATCCATCCTTTACCCTTCCCACTTATCCATCCACCCATTAATCTAATCATCATGCAACATTTTCTGAATGCCCACTTTTGTTGTAAAGTCAATCCACACCCACACGTATAATTTAAGCATCACTAGTCTTTAGGAAGATATCTATGTAGTGGTGGGGCTATGTATAAACAAGCAATGTGTAATGAAGTTGTCTAAACAGAGCAACAAAGAAACCTATAGTGTATCAAATGCAATATGGAGGTCATTTCCATTATTGCTTCACTCTGGAGCTTCTATGTCAGTATAGACACTATTTATAACTAAGTTCTTTCTGTGTTGAGTTACCTTACTCAGAATTATTACCCATTCTATCCATTTACCTACAAATTTAATAATTTACTTTGTCTTTACAGCTGAATAGAATTTCATTGCTTTCTATACCACATTTTCATTATCCATTCATTTTTTGATGAACATTTACACCTTTTCCATTTCTTGCCTATTGTGAATACATTAGCAATAGTTGTGGATATGCAAGAATTGCTATAGCAGGATAATAAAGTCCTTTGGGGATATGCCCAAGAGTGGTGTAGCTGGATCATATAGTAGATCTATTTCTAGCTTTTATAGGAACCTCCATGCGAAATTTCATAGTGGCTGCACCAGTTTGCACTTTCACTAGCAGTGACCTAGTGTTGCCCATTCCCCATATCCATGCTAAAATTCATTGTCATTTAAAAAAATCTTAGCAATTCTGACCGTGCAAGATAAAATCTCAAATTAGCTTAAATTTCCATGAGGCCTAATAATGTTGGACAACGTGTGTGTGTGTGTGTGTGTGTGTGTGTGTGTGTGTGTGTGTGTGTGTGTGTGTGAGAGAGAGAGAGAGAGAGAGAGAGAGAGAGAGAGAGAGAGAGATTTTTTCTTTTGTGAATTCTATTTGGTTCCCTGTCCCAAGTTGTTTTATTGAATTGCTTGTCTTCTTGGTGTTTGGTTTTTCAATTCTTTGTATAGTCTATATTCTAGATACTAAAGTTCTATCAGCTGTATAGCTGATAAAGATTTGTTCCCATCCTCTTCAATGGAAAGATGTCATCCATATCACACTCTTCCCCCAAGGCTCAGGGATTATTTCAGAATTGGGGGCAGAAAGATTATGAGAGCCATAGGGAGTCGATATCTGCAGTCAAACATGGTAGGGCCACTGTACACATGAACTCACAGTCACTGTGACTATATGAAGAAGACCATATGATGAAGGCAGTCAGAATCCTCAAATGGCCAGTGGAGGGGCTCATGAAGTTCCACCCCTAGCTTCAAATCAATTGACAATTGATGACTTCTGGAGGAGAGAGAGAAAGGTTTTCTTCAGGATACAACCTCTGAAAAGGTACCCATGTTCCCATAGATGGTCCTACATTAGATATATACACAAGCAGCACTAAGAGAAATCAATGTGTTTAATAAAAAGGGGAAAAAAGATAATGAAACTGAGAAGGGAAAATGATGACAGGGACAAGGGAAGAAATGGAGAAGAAAGAGCTGGGGCAGATGTGATTGAAGCACATTACAAGCATATATGAAAGAAATTCTCAATATAATAATAATAATAATAATAATAATAATAATAATAATAATAATTAATAATAATAATAATAAAAAAAAACAGGCTCTTGATCCTTACCTAGGTTAGTTCACCTTCGGTTATTTGTCAACTATCTTAAGAGCAAGTTTCTTCCACATGATCTTTCTAGCCCCAGCCCAGCTCCTGGCACATTGTGATCACTGGGAGCTCTGACAGCCCCTATTCTAGGCAGAAGAAGCAATAAAAGGTCAGAGAGGTAGAACATTTGGTGATGACTGGAAAGAAGGTGCAGAGCTGGCAATTCAAATGCAGGTTAACACAGGTGGGATGCTAAAAGTTAAGGTTCCCATATGGCCTGAAGAGCCAGGCTTTGTGCTGTATCACAATGCCTTGCTTGTGTTAATAAGGCAGGACCTTTTAGGCTATGTGTGGGCTCACTTGTGGTGCAGAGGGAATGAAAAGAATGCTAAATGACCTTCCGGGTTAGCGTGAGAGAAGCCTGGAGGTGCTCTGTAGATGAGTCTGTGGGAGACAGAATGCAGGAATAATGAGTTTTGGGTAGGGCTTTCTGGCTCTTTTTTCAGGGGCGCCTGGGGAGAGCCTGTCAGCTGTTGTGTAGGGGATGATCACATCTGGGAGTGCCAGTCTTTGGTGAGGCCATGGTTTGGACACCAACAGAGTCATCATGGCTTTACCATTATGATGCTCAATACCACCTGCAGCTGTGTAGAAGCAGAGACGCAAGGACTAAGGGATGGAGCTCAGCTGTAGAGTACCTCTGTCCTGGGCTGGAGAGATGACTCAAGGACTGGAGAGATGGCTCAAAGGCTGGAGAGATGGCTCAGCCATTAAAGGTTAGGCTCACACCCCAAAATATAAGAATGCCTCCATCCCTAACACCAAAATGAACAAACGAAACCAACACATCAAAAAATTAGACAACAAAAGGGAGAAACTAGGGAGGCCCAGGACACTAACTGGATTCCAGCATCTTTTTACATTTTGTCAATATAATGTTTAGACAACATCTTACATCTGAGTCCTTTGACATGAACTTCATGTGGTGGAGTATTCTGGTATCTAACAGAGAATCTTAGACAAGAGTGACTTTCTAAATTTATGTGCAGGTTTTGCACTATTTGTCAAGACATTAGAGATTCCCAGTTTGGTGCTGGAGTGATGTCTGAGATAATCAGAGTTCTTAATGCTATGGCAGTGGATCCAAGTGTGGTTTCTAGTATCCACATAAGCATCTCAGGGTCAGGTGTAACCCCAGCATCGGGGGATCCATCACCCTCTTATAGCTTCTGCTGGCACTCACATGCACATGCTAATGCACTCGCACACACACACTTTCTCTCCCACCCTCTCTCTCTCTCTCCCTCTCTTCCCCCCCTCTCTCTCTCTCTCTCACACACACACACACACACACACACACACACACAGATGAGAGATTTAAAAATAAACATTATACACAATTTTGTTTTAATCACTCCATCATTTATTTTTTTGTTAGTTGTTTTTGAGGATACAGTCTAAAGTAAAGAAAAAATTGTACAAGAAGCAACTCAAATAACACTGAAAGGACAGTAGCTTTGGGACACTGTGGCCAAGAGCTATGAGCCACTGGCTTCTCTTTTCCATGAAGAAGGGACAGAGCTTGTTGGGACTTGTAGATAACTGCTTAAGCTTGTGGGGGCCTCTGTTTCCTGGATGAAAACATGCAATTTCTTCTTTACTGTAGTAGTTAAGTTTCCTAGGAAGAGGAATGGATTTACAAATCTTTTGTGTCATCAGCCAGGTTAGTTATCACAGCTACTATTCTAAGTCATTCTATATTCTAAAATCCTGAAATACAATCAGGGCAAAAATAAGCCAAAGAGGCAGATGCAATGATGGGATTGTGATAACAGAGTATTCCCTATTTAGTGACACAGAACATTCCAGAAAGCAGCTTAACTGGGGGTAAAAGTGCTCATATTTTCCCAACTGTTGCCAAAGCTGGAAGAAGCCCAGAGCACCTCTAACATACTGATAAGTAAAGTTTGGTATTTTTCTGTCATACTGTCCACCAGTCCTGTGTGCCCCCTTCCTTAACAACATGTCATTGCCCTTTGTCATTTTAATTAAATCAAGTCCAGGAAAACAGAAAATGCAAGCCACATTCTTTTTTCCAAGAGGAAAACTTTGAAAACCGCCTGGTGCACCAGATTGCAGACTGTTAAAACCCATTCATTAAAAGTTCATGGTCGGTTGGGCTCCCTTTCCTTCAAGCATCGGGTTACGTTACGTTTCCCCGTCCATGTTTATGTGACAGATTGTCTAACAGATTTCTAGTACAGTATGGTTGCATGGTCTGCCAGGAAGGCCTCGTTTGGAACCCATGGCCATGAGGGAAGTGGATTTAGAAATGTCAGCTTGCTATCTACTGGATAATTTAGTAATAATGGCCTAACAGATCCCTCAAGACGAACAATTAGATACCTGTTTCAAGTTAATTGGACTGTGTAGAAATGGGAGCTCTATGGACGATATGTTATGAAAATTTGGTAGGCGTTGAAAGAACTGACAGAACACTCTGAAAGCTAGCAATGACTTTCAATCATTTTAACGGGTTAGTTCTTGCTGCCAGGATGGTTGGCCGAGCCTGTCTCTCAGTGCACAAGTGCCCATTTTAGACCCAGTGCTAATTCTGTGTACAGCTATACGAATAGGCATGCATAGTGTATGTCTCTATGTGCATGAAGAAGTCGCATATTTATTTATACTAAAAGTTTGCTGATAAGGAGTGTTTAAAAAGAGAGAGAATTCATAATCCAGATTTTGAAATCAACCTCTCTGCTCCCTTCAATGCTGCTGAAGAGTTATGAGAAGGCTTTTATTTTTAGTACTCAGTAAATTAAACCTTGTATTCATCATCCTGAAAGGCGACGGTAAAGGAGGAACATCCGTTCTTTTTCATTTAAGGCAGGGGAAAGGCAGCCATCCAGTCAGCATAAACCTGAGTGGGGAGTCTTGCTTAGGAGAGTGTACCACGGGGCTGCTATCAGCTCTGGACTGATTGTGTCAAAATAACAGGCAAATTCTCAGAAGACCAGGCATCTCCCCACCCCACCCTGTTCGTTCTCCTGGCCCTCCCTCTGCTCCTTCCTTATTACTGATAACTTTTAACAGTAGTTTCAGAATTAATGTCTTTTTTCCTCTTTCTCCCTTCCTCTATTCCTCCCTCCTTCCCCCTCCCTCCCGTGTGTGTGTGTGTGTGTGTGTGTGTGTGTGTGTGTGTGAGAGAGAGAGAGAGAGAGAGAGAGAGAGAGAGAGAGAGAGAGAGAGAGAGAGAGAGAGAACTTGTGTGTGCAGAAGAGCTTGCTCATATGGGTCTGTGGAGGTTAGTTATTAACATCAAGTAACTTCTTTAGTTGCCCCTAACCTGGAGAGGTCAGAAGTCAACTGCAAGTATCCTTCCTCAGATGCTATCCATCTTTGAAATTAATTAACTAAATGATTAATATTTGTTTATATTTTATTTTATTTTTGAGACAGGGCTTCTCAATGGCCTGGAGATCTCCATCTGGTCTAGACAGGCTGCCCAATGAGCCCAGGGTATCTGTCTGTCCCCGTGCCCTAGAACTGAAATTACAATTCCACATCACTACATCTAGCTTTGTATGGTGTAACACTGGGCATCAATTTCAGGAACTTAAGTCTTCATGCAAGCATTCTACTTCCTGAGCTAGCTCCCCATCTTCACCATCCAACAAGCAAGCAAAACCAGGTGCAGGATTGTTGTTCTTCAAACCTGACTTGGACTATAGAATCTCCAGTGGTGGGAAGCCGGTGGCATTGACTCAGAGATGCTGTGTAGGCAGGCCCTCAACCACACAACAGAAGTAGAGTGTGCATGCTTATGCTATGTAAGCTCTGCAGATTCTTTCTGCTCTCTACCATTGCACCCTATTAAGTGTTTCCCAAATGCAAAGTACATTTGTAGCATCTATTTTCATCCTGTTTCTATAGAACATATTTCATTTTGAGTTGAGAGAAAGCAGCCATTTGCAGGCATTTTAAATTTGATCATAATTTAATGAGAAAAGGAGGGAAAAAGGCATTTTCATAAACTAATTTCAGCAGATATGTAGATGATTTTATATAAAGCCACATTGACAAAGAAAGTAGGGAGTGTGGTTGTACACAGAAAGCCAGTCCTGTCACTGTGTACAGATGACACAGGTGTGATCTGAAATGTGGAGGGCCTTTGGAACCCTTCACTAATAACTTAGGAAGGAAGGGAGGGGTTGGTGCTAAGAGATATCAAATGCGGCTCCAAAAATAAAACTGTTCTGTGCTGGGGAGGTTGTTATTAGGTTACATACGTGCTGCACAAGTGTGAAGAACAGAGTTTGAATCCACAGCAGACACACAACTGTTGGCCAGGAATGGTGACTCACCTGTTATCCCAGAACATAGGAGGCAGAAATGGGGTCCCTGAAGCAGGTGCTTTAGCCAGACTAGCAAAATTTGTGAGCTCTGAGTTCTAGTGAAGAGACACTACAGTCTACAGGGAGAAAGTGGATAAGAAAGAAGACACTAAATAGCAACTTCTGTTCTTCATAGTCCTGTGCATGCGCACGCATACACACACACACACACACACACACACACACACACACACACACACACACACACACACAAACATGCATACCTGCACACATGTGCGTGCACATATGTCATATACATATGCACTTATACAAATACATGCATATACACAAATACCTAATCTTTAAAAACCAATTCACTAGTTGCTTCCCCTGCCTAAAAGCCCCAGAATTAAATGATTCCATCACTTTCCCCTTTCCGAGAGAAATCATACCCATTGCTTGTGTCCACCCTACTTGCCTTCTGTGTGTTGTATGCATGCTTTAAAGACATGGAATGCAGCAAGTGGATTCTTTGGGAATTGAAGTGGTCTTGTTTTGGAGTAGAACATTCTGGGTTGTGGATTTGTCTGGAAGGCAGACATCTGACAAGGAGTTGCCAAAGATGCTGCAAATAAATGTTTGTTTTCTGTTGATGGCAGCTCAGGGCTGACTGGTTTTATTTTCCTATAAACAGCTGCTTCCTTTCGGTGAGCAGAGCTGGAGAATTTAATTCCCTCTTGTCATAGCGCACAGTGCTCAGTGGCACGTGGAGATTGTGGTACGAGAAGGAAAAGGCTTCCTGTCTTCTGCTGCCTGGCATCGATGTTGAGTTAAATGTCTGAGGTAGAACTACACATGCTATTTAAGAGGGTATTTAAGAGGGTTTTTTGTTTTGTTTTGTTTTGGTTTTACAATCTTTAGACTCAGCATACTGGAGGGAATGTGGAATGGTAATATTTCATTAATGACAACAAACCCTATCAGGTTCTGTTAATGAAAGTGTCTTCTCCCAGCTGCCCCTGAATCAATGAGAATGGCTGGCAATGTAAGATACAGGAGAACTTTGGGAAAGGTATGCTTCCATCATTACCTCTAAATAGTCTAGAAGTCAAGGCTAGGTGATACCTGGGCATCAGAGAGCCAAGTGCAAGGAGCCATCACTTCCCTCTAAGAGCCACCCTGTCTGAGGACACAATGCCTTTAGCTCTTGTGTGAGGGTAAGATGGGCACTGTAGCCTTTCAAGACGTCCAGCAAAGTAGCTACAAACCTAGATTTCTTTGTAAAAGCATTGCCTGGATTTTTGTCCCGTATCTACTTCTCAGCTATGGAAGTGTCCTCTGACTGCTGGACAATGTGTTTTCTTGCCTGTCTTATGAGATGAATGACAGTGCCCACCATAAGCTTAGACTCCAGGACATCCAACACTGTAACTTTGTACCTGGATGGAGTAACCAAGGAAGAGCAGAAGCCTTGCTTGATAATAAGACCATCTTCTGTTTCACCCTCAAGAAACAACTGTAGGTTTTGAACTCTTGGTTTATAACACACATTTATGTGAGCCGACTTTCAATGTCAACTCTATACAGCCTAGAATCATCTGAAGAGAACTCAGTTGAGAAATTAGCAAGATCAGATTGGTCTATGGGACTTCCTTTGGGGATTGTCTTCGTGTTTTCAGACAAGAGGGACTAGCCTGCTGTGGGTGGCACCATCACTAGGCAAGTGACCCCGGACTGTAAGAGAAAGCCAGTTGAGCATGAGCTAGGGTGTGAGACAGGAACTAAAGCATCTTCCTTCATGGCTGCTGCCTTGAGTTCCTGCCCTGACTTCCTCAGTGATGGACTATGACCTGGGAGTATAAGCCCTCTCTTAAGTAGCTTTATGTCAATGCTTTATCATGGTAGAAGAAAGGACACCGGTACAGTGTACCCAGGTGATGTTCCTTCACTGCAAGATTTTCTTCCACATGGATGGGCAGGAAACCCAGGATGAAATTCTCATTATGGCACAGCAAATCTAGGAGACTTTGTAACTGTTTTTGAGCTATATATTCCTCGGTTCAGTTTGTTGCTATTCCCATAGTCACTGGTTTTATTTTATTTTATGTTTGTCACCTCTTAAGATGATAAATAAATCTATTTTATTGTACCATACTGTGTTTGTCAATATGAATCAATTTAATCCGTTCTGGACTCAAGATGGCAAGAATATCTGTTATATATATATATATATATATATATATATATATAATATATAACATATAATATATATTATATATATATATGCAATGTATATATCCTTGAAATGTTGATTTGTCTTACTCTTTATATCTTTTCACAGCAGGGGCCACAAACTCAAATATTCAAGTGGGTAATATTTATGAGAAAATATGGGCTCACTGAAGATAGTGTAGAACGGTGGGAAAGACTACACACAGCATATCTGTCATTCTGCTCTCTTATTCCCACAATTCCCTGCTCTCCTTTTCACTCTTCATTGCTCATGCTCAAATTCAGCACAAGGGTACAGGTTGCAAGTCTTCCCACACCCTGTCTAGTCATATTCATTTCCAATGTGGCTTGAGATGGACTCATAATGGAACCCTTCCCACCAAAAGGAACTCTAGATAGGCAAAGGTTACAGGCAGAGGAAAGGTCAGATTCCTTAGTGATGTAGCCACTGTTGCATCGCCCCCACGCAAGCAACATCCCCTATCCCTGCTTATGTAAGCAACCTTAATGAAATATAGAAGCAGTTGTGCATGCTTGAGTGCACATACATGCACATACAAAGACATGAAAGTAGAAGAGATACTTGGGATTAAGGAGATTTCATGGGCTGGGGAAAGGCATGAGAGAGAATAGTTGGGGCACTATGATAAAATATTTCGTTTATTTAGGAAATTGGAAAAGAATAAGTAAATAACATATTATTTTATTTGTGTGTGTTCTGAAGTAGCCTAAAGTGATGCTTCATAGAAATCATATATGAGCATAGATAATAATTAGCTAGAAATAATGATCACTGACATTTACGGAATACCAGTAATATTCTGCTTAATAATTTTGCCTGTTTGATGTTATTTTTTCTCTTATTTTCAAGCTCAGGCATTAGGCCTAGTTTTATTGCCACTCAACCCCATGGTAATGGGTGACTAGGGGAGATGACTCCCTCTCCACTGCCATAAGCCATGCCCTTAGTACTTCTGGACGTCAGAGACGAGTTACTTTCTGTAGGTATGAGCAGCTTCCCCTGGAGTGATTTCGGAGTTTGTAGCCTGTATACTTCCTGGTCAGTTTTCAAGAGAGTTGGCTCAGGCATATCACATGTTCTAGACACTATCCTGAACACACATGACTTAGGATCCTCTGTATAAACCTAGTTCCTCACACCACAAAAGACACACATGCAGTGCACTGTGCTGTGTCTTACGGCTATGAACGCTTCTTATATCCTTCCTTGACATCTCTCTCTCCTTTCTCTCTCTCTCTCTCTCTCTCTCTCTCTCTCTCTCTCTCTCTCTCTCTTGCTCTCTCCTTGTGTGCATGTGTGTATTTGTGTATGTGTGTGCGTATATGTTTGTGTGTGTGTGTGCAAGGACACATACAAGATCACAGGACAAATTTGGATATCATTGTTTACCTTCTACTTTGTTTGATACAGGGTCTGCTATGTACACCAGTCTATGCCACCCTATGTCTCTGCTTCCCATTGCTTCATAAGTCTGGTAGGATTACAAACATGTGCTACCATGTCCAGCTCTATCCAGGTTCCAGGAATCCAGTGCCTTGTCTTCATGTCTGTGCAGCAAGTATCTTACCCATTGAGCATCTTCCCAACCTTAGAGCTTTGTTTGATAAGAAACAACTCCTGGAGGAAAATGAATCTCTCTAGGAAGCATATTTCAGATACCTAAAGAAGGAAGCAAAACTGGAGGCAGACCTTGACTGCAGGTGGCCCAATGCTTAGCCTCCCTGGCTAGACTGCTGCAGTATGGGTTCTTCTCCTCTCTGTGTCCTTAGCTGTGTGCGCTTGGATATGAAACAGGCTCTTTGGAAATGCAGGGAATGGAACTCAAAGTCCTGTGCCTGCTGTGTATTGCTCTAGCATTGAGTTACACTCCTCAGCCCCTAGGATCTCCATGCCTTCATGCTGTTTGAGAGGTGGGGGGGATGATCATCTCCCTGTGGTTACTCTGCCTGGACCTGTAAAGTGATGCCATTTCAGTGCTAGTTCTCATTCTCCGTGACTGCTGTAACTTGTAGAGTATAGTAGTTGCTTTTCTTAGTGTTTTGATGAAATGTCTGGCAGAGACACTTAATAAAGGACATACATATTTTGGCTCACAGTTTGAGGATGAAACTTGTTTTGGTGGGGGAAGTCACAACAGCAGTAATGTGAGCAGCTGTCACATTGTGTTCACAGTGAAGAGGCAGAAGGAGGATGCAGGGTGGAAGAGGAGGAAAGTGGGGAGAAGGAGAGATGCTGATGCTTGTTGTCTTTCTCCTTCTCATCCAGTTCAGGGTCCAGCCCATGGAATTGTGCTGCCGATATTTAACATGTCTTCCCACTTTAAACTCCTCTAAAACCTCCCTCATAAAGATGCCCAGAGATGGGTCTCCTGGGTGATTCTAGACGCTGTCAAGTTGACAGTCAGCATATTGCTTTTTAGGGAAATAACCACAGACAATTGTAATGGTTCCCTGAGCCCTTCTTCTTCATGTTCTTCCATGGGTACTTATTGCACACCTGCTTTAAGTGGGACACAGAATTGACCGAGTCCTGATTTTCTAGAGTGTGTTACCTCCACTTCAGTCAAATATGATAGCCACAAGACCTTGAGTACCTTGGTTGGATCTTTCAAGTGTTTAACAGTGGCTGGAGTCTGCCATGTTGGTTATGTCACAGAAATGAGTTTCGTTGGGCTGCCTTTGTTCAGTGTGTTCAGTGGAAAATTCCTGTTACAAAGAACTGGAGTCTAGAAGCCTAAAGTCCAGGAGTTGTCAGGGTTGGGTTGGCTTTTTCTGAGGTTTTTATCTTGACTCACAGATGGATGCCTTCTTAATGTGTGTTTAATGGCTTATATATCTACTAAACACCTTTTGGTCATATGTTTGTGTGTTTATGGTGTGTGTGTGTGCACACTCACACAAGAGGATTAGAGATACCACAGTGTGTATGTAGAGGGGAGGGGTATCCTTGGGAGTGATGGGTAGTTTTGTGTCAACTTTACAAGGGTTAGAATCTTTTGAGAGAGGGAATCTTACTTGAGAAAATGTCCCTACCAGACTGACCATAGAATGTCATGTAGCCCAGGCTGGTCTCAAACTTGCTATGTAGCAGAGGATGACATTGAACAATGGAACATTCTTTCTCTACTTCCCAGATGATGAGATTGCAGATATGGTCCACTATATTACAGTTTTATATGGTACTGGGAATGGAACCCAGGGCTCAGTGCATACAAGGCAAGCACTCTACCAGCCAAGCCACATTCCCAGCTCCCTGTTTGCTTTCCATCTTCCATTCTGCTCTTTGCCCCTGTTTCTTCTCTTCCCAGGCTATATTCCAATCCCCATCCCACGGACTGTTCTAGGTGGCATTTGAAGGAGGAAGAGGAGAGTTATCCCATGAGGGACCTTCATTTTTATGGAGGCTCAGAAGCCTCAGAGTCTTCGTAACCTGTGAGATGGAAGGAGAGAGAGAAAGAGCATAGCTGGTGGGAAGTGTCATGGAAGGAGGACTGAGGTGTGTGTGACCTTGCACTGTCCCTTAGCCTCTCTGAGTGACAGGAGTATGGAAGTAGACCTGTTTCAGGAGGGCAGTGGTTGTGTGCATGTGATGATTAATCATTCTGAAGCTGTTGCCACGTTTTCTGCAACTCAGTGGTGTGCTCCACATCTCTTCCACCAATACTCCCGAAATGGAGTCCTCTTCCAGGCTCTTCCTGTGAAGGAGCAACACACAGGACCACAATTTATGACGACCATTTAATCAAACAAGAATAGTCCCAGCATCTCACACTCCAGGGCCCTGGTGGGAGTTAGAGCCTGAAGTGAACCCTGTCTCTCTTTTAGTTGTTCGCCCTGACTCCACTCTTATTTCTCAAGAAGACCTGAAATAAATACAATAAAAGCCTCTATTCTAAAAGCATCGAGAGGACTAAAACAGGAATATTGTGAGCTTTGGTAGGAAAGAAGAAGGTAGTTGATAGAAAACATTGTGAAGAAATGTAAAGATTTTATGTATTCAAGTAAATTCAGACTCTTGGGCAAAGTGAGCCACTGGGTTTGAGCAGAAACCTTATATGTGAGAATTTTTACATATAATGGAGAGGTGACTCCGTGGTTAATAGAGCTCAGTACTATTGTAGAGGACCCAAGGCCAGTTCCTGGCACCATGACAGGAGGCTCATCAATCCTTTAACTCCAGTTCCAGGAGACCAGACATTATCTTCTGGTCTGCATGGTTATCCATGTACATGTGCCCACCCCCAGCCACTCAATATATAGATACATAAAAACAAACCTTCAAAATGAATTATGGTAGGAGGAAAACAAGGAAAAAGAGGAAGTAAGGAAAGAAAGACAAGTGTAAAGATGGAGAGGAGGAAAAAAGAGAGGGAAGGGGCTCAATGGAGGAAGGGTAGGAGTGAAGGAAGACAGGGAGTAAAGGGGAGGGGAAGAAGAGAAGAAGAAGAGTAAGGAAGAGAAGGAGGAAAGAAAGGAGAGAAGGAAGAAGAGGAGAGTACAAAGGACAGAAGGAAGAGAGGTGGGCAGGCATTTGTATACACCTGTGTTCTGTATTCCTTCAAATATTATTTATTAGCACCTGCTCTGTTTGGGATGCTGATAGATGCTGAGCAATTTGGAGGAAGTACCAATAGTCAAGTTATGAGGAAGATTAGGTCCTTCATGCAGAGGAAATGGCATGTGTAAAGACCTGGAGCTGGGCAGGAAGTGGGAGCAGCTGAAGAAGGGGGTGTGAGCTCACATCCACCTATTAGAGCATATCAAAGATGATCGGAGAAAGCCGTGGCCAATGAACCCTGAGAGATAGAGCTAGATCATATAACTTAGTGCTCTGTAAAGGCAAGTTAAGGAGTTTAGCTTTTATTTTCGGGACGATTGGGGACTACTGAGGTGGATCCAATTTTCTATTTAGAAAGATAACTCTGCCTGCAGTGTGGAGAATGGATTTCAGGGGACAGAGCTAGGAGGGCTTGTCCAGGGAAAAGATGGTGGTGGTGGTGGTGGTGGTGGTGGTGGTGGTGGTGTGTGTGTGTGTGTGTGTGTGTGTGTGAGAGAGAGAGAGAGAGAGAGAGAGAGAGAGAGAGAGAGAGAGAGAGAGAGAGAGAGAGAGAGAGAGAGGTATGATGTCTATGTGAAGGCAAGGAACTGGGAGGGCCATATTATGCATGAAGTGGGAGGACCAATTTACTCCACTCTCTCATTAATTGCAAAATAGAGTGATAGAGGATGAAAGGTACATTCATGTTTCCTTCTGGAACATTCTCATAAGATTCCTTTAAGTAAGATGGTAGAAATTGGGAAAGAATAACATACTGAGTTTTAGTGAGAAGATGGAAAATCATGGGGCAGGTCTGATATTTGAGATTTTTTGGAACACAGGAGATGTGTAGACACGAGGCATGAGTGACTGAAGCTGACATTCAGAAGGGAGCTGGGGGTCAGTGACTAAGTTCAATGCTTTGGCCTGTGGGTGAGTTTTAATATATGGGAATTAATGGGAATATCCAGGTAGAGTCTGAAGAAGGATAGGGGCAGAGACCCAAGGGCTCTTCTGGACCATGACACTGAGAGGTGTCACTCTTGGAATAAAAACCTTAAAAACCATAGCAGAGGTAGCCAGAGAGATCAGAATAAAAGCACACGTGGAGTGTTGGTGGAAGCATAAAGAAGCCTCCATTAGAGAAGAAGGCTCCACAGGCAGTATCCTATGGAACCCTGGGACCTTGACAGTGGGAGCCATGATGATCCTTTCTAGAAGCACATGTAGTAAAAGAAGACACATGCCCCGACACATCTCTAGGGTCATGAATGAATTTCAAGATTCCTTGGCTTTCTGGAAGTCTCCTTGCACTTCCTTGCACCACTACCACACCATGCATCACTTCTCCAGGCCCTTTAACTCTAACTGTAATAATCTGGGCTCTAGCTTCAGCACAGTTCAGCAGTGTCCTAGGATTTTGTTATACTGCCCAGCTCATTTGTAGTTTTCCCAATTAAGGATCTGTGTTCTCTGCATAGTTGGGTTCTTGGAAATGATTGCCTCTCTGAGTAGAGGTTGGAGTCTAGTCTGACAAACAGTGCCATGAGCTCCAATGATTTGCTGACCTTCATTTTTGATTCTTCTTTAATGACCAAAAAGGAAATTAATTCATTGTTGCATACAACCTGGTGTTACAAGTGAAGCTGTAAATCCAGTGCAGTTATAAGACTGTGCTCCCAGTCTGACTGTGCTATACACCATTGCTGAGTTCTCCCTTGCAGGGCAGTGACGCTAAGGATGGATAGGATTTAGCATGACACCAGGGATGTGAGCTAAGTAGGTTAGTGACAGTTCTCACATCTTCATCCCATTACACCTTTGGTCAATAGACACCAGATATTGGCCACTGCTATTTTAGACTAAAAATTAATTGACTAGGGATAAGAGACTAGAGAATTTCCATGCAAGTTTAGGAACATGAGTTTGATCCCCAGAACCCACATAAAAGATAGGTATAATGACTGATAGTCACAGTGCTATTGAAGTTGATTCAGAGGGTCCTTAGGGTTCACTAGCCACCCATCAACACAAATCGGGATATTGTGGGTTAAAATAAGAGACCTTGTCTCACAACCACAGCAAAAAGATAGATGGTATCCTTGGAAATGATACTCAAGGTTGACATTGGCTTGCATGTGCAGGAGAACACCTACACTACACATTTGCATACATACCAACACACAGAGATCCATTCACACAGATGGATGCATGTTGATTTCTTTTAAGCATTGTATACAGCCCCTGACCACGGGGCAGTATGTACTAAAGAAAACCGAAGGACACCTGCCGGAGAACTCACTTGACCTAGGAATGAAGGACCTTAAAAATATGTAAGCAGTATTTAATGTGAAAACCATTAGATAGACTACGGCACTGCTTCTCAGACAAGTGACTTTCTGAGATATACCCTATCATGCTCTAGAGGTTGTGTCCTTGCAGACTGTTTCTAGCTATCTCCCACAATGCTCCAGACTCAACAGAGGGGAAAGACATTTTCCTCTATGTATGGCTGTTTTCCTCCCAAAGATGGGTGATTAGAAGGCTCCAATCACTGATCACGTTCATAGCATTTCCTAGACAAGAAACGATAAGTACATCTTGTGCTCTATTGAAGATCTCACTAGACATTTGGTGCCTTTGAAATTGGAGTTTTGAAATCAGCATTTTTTTTTCCTCACCCAGGCTGCTCACTCAGCTCAGGATGCCACCCGTTCAAAAGAGTTTTAATTTTTTTCCTTTTTCCCTCCTACCTCCTCAAGATTTTAGCAAGATTTAAAATTCTATAGTGTTTAAAATGGACGTGTCCTTGGAAAGCAAATGGCTATGTCACTAATAAGTTTCTTGTCTTGAAAGCCCTATATCCCAGTGAACTTCATTTAAGGAAATGGCTCTTGAATGCATACTCTAATATTAAAGATGGCTACTGCGTGATGCATCTCAACAATGTGGTGATACTGACATCCGGCCTTTCTCCTTGTCAGTTGCTGTGAAGGATTCAATGAGGGCATTGATTTGCACAATAGGTTGATGGCTTCAATGGCAAATGTTCATTGTCTGGAGACTCTGGAGGGTAAAGATCAAGACTTCAGAAGATTGGTTTATTCCAGTACTTTCCTTCCCCTGTGAGGGTGGCCATCTTCTCCCTGGTCTGTTTCTGAGCTTGCAGACATCATGTCTGGATCTCCTCTGCCCAGAACAACCTCCTTAACACTGGGCTTTAGAACTCACCAATTTAGCTTCACTGTAACGTAAGTTTGTCTTAAACAACCCTCTCTCCAAAACAAGCCCCATGCTTCTGCACTCAGGGTTCAGCCTGTGAATCTGCAGGACACAACATAGTCTGAAACAGACAGGTAATTTCCTCCCATTTTTCCTCTGTATGTGTGTGGCAGGTACATGCATATGTATGTGTTCGAATGTGTCTAGGCACACTTGTGTACTAGTGGTTATGTACATATGTGTGAGTGCCTGTAGAAGCTCCGGATTAAATTGGGAACCACCCCATTTCTCGCTTCCACCTTATTCACAGAAACAGTATCTGTAAATCCAACCCAGAGCTCACTAACATGGCTGATCTTGCTAACCAGTTTGCTCCAGGGAGCTTGTCTCCTACCTTCTGGGCGAAGGTGACAAGTGTCCATGATTCCTGGGGACTGAAACTCCAGTCCTGGTGTTTCTAATTTTTAAAGCCACATTCTTATTCGTAATGTTTTAGACTATTTTGACTGTGTGTGTGTGTGTGTGTGTGTGTGTGTGTGTGTGTGTGTGTGTGTGGTATATGTGTATATGTGGGGTGTATATGGTTTGTGTATATATGTGTGTGTGGTGTATATAATATATATATATATATATATATACATATATATATATGTGTGTGTGTGTGTGTGTGTCTTATATGTGAATGTATGTATGGTGTGTGTGTGTGTGTGTGTGTGTGTGTGTGTGTGTGTCTTATATGTGTATGTATGTATGGTGTGTGTGTGTGTGTGTGTGTGTGTGTGTGTGTGTGTGTGTATTTTAAAGACAGGCGCTCATTATTTGTTCACCCCAGTCTTTGAGTTCACCACCCTGTCTCAGCCTCCTATCTGCTGGAATTACAGTCTGTATCACTATGGCTGACAAAGACAATTTCTTCTCTTTTCAACACAGTCTCTCTGTGACATTCACTTTATTAGATTTAACAGCAATGTGTTGCCATTGCATTTTGGAATTTTCTTTTCCTCCATTTTCCCCTCCAAGGAAGAAAAGTCTGTGTCTCCACACAGGGCTTTAATAACTATTTTGTTTCACAGAAATCTTTAAGAGACTATCTCCTTCCCAGTGGCAATCTGCAGATCCTTTGGATGATTTTAGCTGAACTGCAGCACTGGGAGGACCGTTCTGTTGACACTATCTTTTTGCTTGTGTAGGGACAATAATGTCATCCAATAAAAGGATGTATGCAATTAGATCAGCTTTGTGGTAATTATATGGATATTTTAGTTGTTCCATGCATTTAATTATGCTTTGTTAAACAGCCCATATTAGCTTTCAGTGGGGCAAGCTCTGGCTGGATGAATGCCAGGAGACTTGTACACTGAATATTCCACATGGTAGGTTTTCTGGAGACAGATCATATGAAAACCTTTGGGCACAAGGGTCATGAATGCTTCTTCTTCTTTCCAATTCTTTTCTATTAAAAATTAGTTTTAATTGAAACATGAAGGATGATTCTGTTAAAAATTACTTAAATTGCCTGATTTTAAAAAAGAACGTAATACATGGCTTATGGAACCTTAAATACAGCACAGAGTATGTCAAAGAAATAAATAGTAATTCCTCTTGGTTCATCTGTCAGTCTTAAGGCCTCATCCTGGGAGGAGCAGGTACCTTCGTATGATTCTTGGTGTTTAGTATTTGCTCTCCTTCTTTAGTTCCTTTGTTCATGCAAATACACATGTGCACACTCATCCACATGCAAATACACGTGTGTACAAATATGCAAATATACATGTGTACATACAAATAGACGTTCAAATATACACGTGCAGAAACACATGCAAATATATCTGTTTTCATAAATGTACTTTTAACAAGACAGTCCAGTATTTACATTCAGTCACTTCCTTTTCTCTAAAGGCCTTGTTTCTCTATTACCATTCTCGAAGCCTATCCATTCCTTTTTAATAGCTGCAGAAGATTTGCAAAATGGCTGTGTTGTTATTTGCTCGGCCATTCCTCACAGATACGCTTAAGGTTTTATCTACCTAAGATTTGTCAGTTGTCTTCTGCTGAAATACTCATTCCTACGATAAGTAAGCTATCTATATTTCTTTAGTTTCAGTACTTAGATAAAAACTTTTTGGCATACGAGAGAAAGTTGAGCTAATCTTTGATGTCAACAAATATTACTATGGTTTTAACACAGAATCACTGGAGCAAATTTGCAGCCTTCCAACTTTAGCTGGCCAGTCCTAGGTATCAAGCATCTTGGTGAGTTTGGATTTGACACATGGCATATTGTGGCCTCAATTTGCACATCTTGAATATTCATGGTTTGCAGTATTTTTTTCTTGTATGAATTATTTATGCAAAATACTCGTCCACTTGCAATAGGCTTATCTATGTTTTTGTTCATGTGTGGAAATTATTGGTTTTTAAAAGCAGCTTACCTGAGCCAGCTATGCATTTGATGAGTGCCTACTGCCACTTGCCCTTTGATTTTACCTGAACAATCTTTTCCACATGAAAGAGTTTCACTTTATCAGCAGCGTTAAGGAGCTACCTGTCCCATATTCAAATTCTATATAAAGAGCATCTTATGCTTTCCTGTAATTCTTTATAGATCACTATTTTATACTGAAATTATATAAAATTATCTGCCATTTATTTTTTAAAAGATAAGTGTGAAATATGCAGACTTTTAACAAGATTCTCAGTTGTACTAACAATGACATTACTTTATTCTACCCATCACATTAAGTCCTGTGTGAGCACACACACACACACACACACACACACACACACACACACACACATATTCACAAAAACATACACACACATACACTTCCTTTATTCTGTTTTTCTTTTGCTCTTCATAATGATTTACAATGATTCTTTTACTATTGCATATTAGAGGGTTTTGTTCAATTCACAGGACACTATAAAATGAGATGGGGATGGATGTCACATGTGGAATACCAGCTAGGTTTTTGAGTATTAGCAGGAACTATACCCACAATGGGCTAAGCAATAAGGAAAGGTGTTTCCTTCTGATCTGGAAAATTCTCAGGCTGCCCTAGACTGGGATGCATAAGGTCATATGTTGTCACCAGAACTGATGCTTTCCAAGTATTTCCTTCCGCATTTGCTAGTGTCAGGCTTTGCTCCACTGCTATGAATTGTATGAAGCTTACTAACTATCCAGGGATCCCATTCTCTTGACAGTGCGATCATGAAACTTTGAATCTCATGTCCGGTGCTAGATCATTTCCTCCTGTCAGAGGGTATATTCATTACTTTTCCTGTTGCTATTATAAAATAGCCTTCAAAAGCAACTAGGAAGGGGTATTTTGGCTCACTGCTCAAGGGTACATCTCATCATGCATGATGGGAAAGACATGGCATCAGGACCTTGAGGAAGTTGTCACATTGCACCTATAACTATGAATCTGAGAAAAATGAAAGCACATGCTCAGCTCAGTTTCTCCTTTTAATACAGTCCAGAATCCCACCAGGGAATGATGTCACCTAAGTGGGCATGTATTTTCATGTCAATCAACCCACAGACATGCACAGAAACCTGTCTTCCAGATGATTCCAGATCTCATTGAGTTGACAATTGTGATCACACACTCCAGAGACCACAGAGAGATCTGATCTTCTAATTGGCTCCAGTCACTCATAACACCACCATGTTGGATAGGTGGAATCTTCTTGTCATCAACTATCCCATTTGCTATTACCTTGAGATAGGCAAAGTCAATAATGAAAATTTTAAATGTTACCAGAAAGAGGGGTTGACCTTTGGTTGCTAAAACTGTTGATGTTTTATAACATTTGATTTAATACAGGTCATATACCCATTTTAGTTCTTAAAATCCACTCAACCTATCAAGGAGCATTAATACTATAAGGTATATTGTATTTGTCAGAGACATTGGTCAGAGATAGCCAGTGGAAAACTCTTCCATCACAATTGGTTCACCTACTTGTACAAACAAAGAATCAGTGTGATTCCACGATTCCATCTGAAGCTAAAAAATAGGATCAGCAGTAGCCAACTGTGTGATAAAATTCTCATATACTGATGGCAGGAATGCAAATTAATCTCTGTAGTGCCATTAAAATATACACAGTGTCACCATCAAAGCCTCAGCATCTTCCTCCACCATGCTCCCTTTCTCCTTTAGGCACAGGCTCTTCCTGAACCAGGAGCACGTGCTTTCTCATCTAGGCTGGCAGCAAGGAAACCTCAAGGAACTTTCTACCTCACCCTGACTGAACTCCAGGCTCACTGCCTGATACATGAGTGCTGGGATTCAAACTCCAGTCCTCATGATCACACTGCAAGTGCTCTTAACTGCTGAATCATCTCTCCACCCTCACAAGTGGTGGTTATCTTTTGAAAGTAGTTCCCAAAATACACAAAAGCACACCAGTTGAAAGCATTTGATGTGCCTTTATTTATAATATTAAAGTCATACCCCACTCTAATGAATGTTAGGCACAAACCGATTACAGAATGACTGTCTAGCCATGCATTTGCCTGACATTTAAATAGAGGGCAATTACACATTTTTAACATCAAAAAACATTTTTAATGTAAAGAAAACAGCCCCTTAATGAAGATTTAGTGCTCAAATCATTGCCCTTGTTAGTATTTTGCAGTGGTTCACCCGAGAGTGGTCAGGTCACCCTGCTCATGCTTTGATTACACCTTCTGTATGGATTACAGCTCATATTCCAAACATTTAATTACTCAGCAAGAGCATTAATCACTTGGCTGAATATATTTCACCTTTTCTCCTTCCTGCACAATTTGTTTAAGCCAAGTTGACCGGATAGAAGTACATTAAACACTAGTCATGCTGAGTGGCAAAAGAGGAACTGAGCCCCTGGCAGGGAGGTTCTGGGGTCAATTCTTGAGCTATGGTTTCTTAGCTCAGGGCAAACCACTTTCCAACTCTAGTGAGTCTGTATCTTCTTTTGTGAGAAGGGCGCAATCATCTCCATCTCTTATCTCTAGTCTCATTATCATGAAGAGTTGATAGAGTGTGAGTCTCAGAGCCCTGGATGCATGTGGACATATTGCTCTTTGGAATTATGTTTTACTACTCTTACTCCATCTCTCCTTCTCATAAGGACTTGGTTTGACTCTAGTTAAGGGGTTGGCCAAGTCTGTATGTATTTTCAGAATGAGGTGGAAGCAGGTAATTTGGGAAAAGCAACAGTGTTGAGTGGGGTTCTTTATGTTACTATTCATTTAATTTGTTTGATGGGGAGTAAGAAGACATTATTACTATGCCTTCTGCTCATAAACCTACTATTCTCTCTATATATCTGTGTCTGTCTGTCTGCCTGCCTCTTTCATTGTGTGTGTGTGTGTGCATGCATGAGTGCCTCTGTCTGTGTCTTTGTGTCTGTGTTCAAACAGATGCAGCTACACATGTTTGCACATGCATATTTATACCAAAGGCAAACCTCAGGCATCCTTTCTTAGGAGCCATCCATCTTGCTTCTTTTATCTGTCTGCCTGTCTGTTCATCCATCCATTCATCCATCTGTCTGTCTGTCTGTCCATCCGTCTATCAGTCTGTCCATCCATCCATCCATCCATCCATCCATCCATCCATCCATCCATCTATCCATCCATCCATCCATCCATCCATCTGCCCATTTGTGACAGGGTCACCTGCAGCTCACATAATACACTAGGGTGGCTGGCCAGAGAGCCCCAAGGATCTTCCTATGTCTGCCCAGCCTATGGCTTACAAACTCATGACACCATGCCTGAAAGCCACTATTGATTTTCAGCTCAGTTTTAATAGTTCTTTGAGAATTTTGTTCAATGCATTTTGATCATATTCATCCTCTCCCAATTCTTCCCAAATTTACCCCTGTTTTCTTGCCTTCACACCTTGTGCCCTCTTTTTATAACCATTTTTAACTCATTTAGTAGAGTTGGCACTACCCACATATTCTGAGATATGTTAGATCCCACTGATGTGTGAGCTTCCAAACACCAGAGGCCACATCCTTGAATATAGTTGACTCTTTCTCCCAACATCTAGCTGTTGCAAATAGCTCTTTAGCTATGGGTAGTATTTCATGCCCAATTCCCCTCTCCATGGTTGGATTTTGTCTGAAAACATTTACTCTCTGCCCTTCCCAGGAAAAGGAAAGTTTGCTGACTCTTTATTGAATCCAAACTTTGGATTTCATACCTAAGAGATCTAGAAACTGTGTGCTTTTGGGAGCTACTGCTTTTAAACTTCCTAGCTAATCCTGAGCCTAACCCCCAAAAGAATAGAAACTTGAGAACCATCATTGGGTACTGTCTTCTCAAGTACACTGGGGAATCATTGGCCAGTTTTCTGTACATTTCCAAATGTCTGCCATATCCCGAGTGACATATGTTACTTAGCTTCATAATTCTCTCAGCCACTTCTGAACTAGCTGCTACTAAGCCCCTTCTATCAGGGAGGAAACAGATGTTCAGGGGGATTTACATAATTCAAAGAAGTTCTTGGAACTTTCCGGAGCCAGAATTCAGACTTCAGTCTCTCTAAATGTGTGCGGGTGGCTGCCCAGTCTCTGGCGACTGAACATACTCTTTCTCTTTAATTTTTCTAGTTCCATGAAAGAACCCAGGGTCACAAACGATGGGGAAGAAGATTGTGCAGAACTGTTAGCTACGGAGTTTGAACAGGGACTTATTGTTCCCTGCACTTTAATTCTTAGAATGTCTCAACCAGACTATAGAATAAGCGAAGAAAAAAATGAAATTGCCTTAGATTTCCATGTACAGAAGTTCAAAGAAACAGAAGGTCCTTAACTGAAAATTATCATCTCTGTGGTGTATTGACCTTACTATTGTTAAATGAAGTTTATTTTAATCATTTATATAACTTAATTATTAATACAAATTATATTTAATATAATAAAATTTAGTAAAGTTGAATTGGATTAATGCATCATTAATTATGCTAATACTATTAAATTAAATTGATATGGATTCAATGAACTCATGCATGGAGACTGTAGTAACATGTGATAAACAGACCATCCTCATCTAACACCTATTCTTATTAGTGTTGTGTGTATTTCTAGCATTATATCTCTTTAATTTCTTATTATTTTTGAAAGTTTCATCCATGAGTAATGTATTTGTATTATTTCTAACATCCAAACTCCTCTCATGCCCTCTACTTTCTCTCAAATTCAAGAGTTTTTCTTCTTAATTATTATTGTGCATACACACACACACACACACACACACACACACACACACACACACACGCACACACAAACACTAATATGTGTATAAATATACCCTACTGTGTTCATTTACTATTGCTCATATGTACATGGGTTTGGGGCTGACTAATTGGGATTGGACAACCTTCCAGGTGGTTCATCCCTGGAGAAAACTGATTCTTCCTCTCAGAGCTAAATAAGGAAACATAGCCATGTCTGTCTGGACAATTTGAGTTTATAGGAACTGTGCTTTCCAACAGGCAAATGTGTATCTGGAGTAGATTTCCATGCTGGAACAAGCGTCCTTAGCTGATAGGAAAGAGCTTGTTTCCTGAAGCACAAGCTCTGAAGAGAAGGTGTGCTTCTTTGTATTAACAGGTACTAAGGGCTGAGGATTTATTTAGTCAGCAATACAGTGAGTACCCCAGAGGTTCAAGGTCAGAGTTTGGCCCCCAGCACCTATAAAACAAAAACAAAAGAAAGAAAGAAAAAAAAAACAACAACTCAGCAAAAGACCATCCCCATACTGGGACTAAATGTGACAAACACAGGTAACTGAAAGCAGATGCAACGTAAAGTTTAAGAGAACCCCCTCCCCAAGAGGTCCAACCCAGCTTCTCTGCTGTTAGATTCTTGTACTTGTGGCTGCAGAGCCTCTCCAGGTAATGTGTGGATTTCATCTTCTGTGAGTAGTAATTAAATGTAGATTTGGCAAACACTAAATCAGAATGCCACTTTGTATTTTCTTTTTTATAAAGTTCTTAAGTCCAAGATCATGCAGCCTCTCTTCCTTCATCTACAATGGGTGTCTAACATTTTAAGACTGACATGATGTTGTCTGCAAATATGTTGGGCCACATTCATGGCTATTCCAGGATGCATTTGGCCCACAAATTGCAGGTTAGACATGTGGTTAAAACCTACAATAAATAGAACATGTGATCAAAAAGGAAAAATAAAAATCCTAGGGGCTGAAGAGATGGTTCAATAGTTAAGAAAATGTATTGATTTTGCAGAGGACCTGAGTTTATTCTCAACTCACAAGTGCAGGTAACTCCAGTTCCTGGGGGTCCGATGCCCTCTTCTGGCATCCATGAACTGTGCCCATACACACACTCCGACTCAGATGCACATGCAAACACATAATTGAAAACAACTGCAAACAAACTTAACAGTACGTTTTCTTTGTCACCTTTCTCCTGTTCTCTTCTGTCAAGAGCACCTTTTATAGCTGAGAAAAACAGGAAGTATTAAAGAAGTTTATTTTCATCTACCTTTACCCCAGGGACACAGGGAAGGAGGCCATGATGGAGGGTTGCTAAATGGAATGGAATCTCCAGGTCCCCTCCTCTACAGAGCGGTTAGAATGCCCATTTGTTCTGAGTGCCTTGGTGATGGAACCCCTGTAGGTGATGGAACAACTGTAGGTTGTTTTAAAACTAATAGTTGGTAAAAATAATTTCTTCATTTTCTTTCAGACCATTTCTGGGGAAATAGATGGTTAGATTCTGAAATTATTTATTTAATACATTTTAAGATAAAAATGATTCATTGATAACTTGGATGGAAGAAAGGAAGGCAAAATTATGCCCCTGCATCATGGAGGTTAATCCTTCCTGTGACTGTACTGGAGTCAGGAGGGTGAAGAGATTTGTGCACTTAAAATTAAGGCACCAGGACTAGCTAGAAAGCCCAGCTAGTAGACGCCTTGTCAAGCAACCATGAGGACCTGCATTCAAACCCAGAACCATGTGAAAATAACAGAGCATGTGTGCTTGTAATCCCAGCACAAGGGAAGCTAAGACAATGGGCTCCCTGGGCCTCCCCAACCTCTACCCTGTATATCAGCTGATGGTAGCCACATCTTTGTGTTTTTATACAAACTGTTTCCTGTCTTTAGAATGTCCTTTCCCTTTGGCTATACTGAAGAATATTGGACAAACTCTTATGCATGCTTTAAAATCCTAATACTCTTTACCATGTTTTGAATTCTCTGAAGATTTACTCTGACTCTCCCAAAGAGCACATGGGAGTCAACTGTTCTCTGCCACTTATCCAGGGAATTAAAAAGATTATGCCATAATCATCTTTGTTATTTTCTTGCTGTGATCAGCTTTGGAATCCCAAGCCTAGCAAGGGTTCTGTGTTTACAGCAGGTATTCACACATATGATGTCAAAAGAATGAATGCACAGTCATTTTTGTATGATAGTTTCATGTCAGAATACATCTCTATGCTTTCAGGTGGAATGAATGAATGGATGAATGAATGAATAAACAAACAAAACAAATACACGAAGAAAAATCCCTAGGGATGGAAAACCTGTTCCTTTAGTGCTGAGCATCTGAGGCACATCCTTTACAGCAGGTCCATGGCCCAGAAAGACTAACTGTGAGCTTTGGGCTGAGGAGATGGCTCCACACATGCAAGTATGAGGACTGGGGTTTGGATCCCCAGAAACCAATCCACTTACATGCCAGTGGAGCACAGGGACCTTCCTGTAATCCCTGCCACCACTGGTGGAGACAGGGGATCTCCAGAACAAGCTAGCCATCCAGACTGACTGCATCCGAGAACTCTGGACTTGCCTGAGGGCCCCTGTCTGGGTGAATAAGGTGGATGAGCCTTAGGAAAAGAATATTCCTAACGTCAGCCTGGAGCTTCCACATGCACCATGCACACACATACATGCAAACAGGCATGCACATTCCCACCTTAGAAAATAGGAAAAGAAAAACAAAGAATTTTGAGCCATGGGGAAGTGGCTCATTCATTCCAAGAGGAGTATTTTCTTTGTCTGCAAGGCAAAGGATGCGAGACACTTTTGTAGTCTGTAGGTTGGCTATGTTCTGAGCTGCCCCAGCTGTGTGGTTGTGACAGGTGTGGGGAGTGTGACTGGGGCATCTCAGGAAGTAGGCTTGGCTCAGAAGCATGTAAGGCTGGGGAAGGAGCCTGGAACTAAGGAGGACCACAATGTGCAGTTCCTTTATCACTATTGTGAGCAAACTGACAAGCAGCAATGTACAGAAGGATTTCCACTCTTACCAGTTTAAGAAAAGTTGTAGTCAGTCATGATGAGAAAGGCATGGCAGCAGAAGACAGAAGCACTGTGTGCATCCAGGAAGCAAGGAAGGGAGGAGTGGGGTCTGGGTGTGAAGTCTCAAGGCTGTGCTCCAGGACCAAATGATCAAACAGAGAGCCTGTGGGGACATTACACATTCAAACCACAAGAGACCAGTCAAGGAAACAATGTGTCCAAATCTGTCTTTCTCTGGAGCCAATAGGTTTTTATTCTGTTTGCCTCCCTCAGTCCCTCCTTTTCCTTTCCATTCCAGACACCCGTCTATCCCTCTCTACAGACACCTTGATTATTTATTTTAGCGTGTCCTTATATTTGTGTATGTGTTTGGAGGGGCTACCCATGCACATGTACTTGTGGCATGTGGAGGCCTGAGGTCCACCTCAGATGTCTGCCTCAGTCTCCCCCTTATGTGCTGAGAATGTCTCTCATTCACCTGGAGCTCCCCAATTTGTCTAGAATGGCTGGCCAGGAGGCTCCAGGGTTTTACCTGCATCCATCTCCCCATCACAGGGACTGTAAATTCACCACAATGCCTGGCTTTTCCAACATGGCTTCTGAGGAGAAACTCCGGAGTTCATGCTCACAGACAAAGCATTTTACCAACTATACCAACTGTACCATCTCTCCAGCCTACAGATGACATTATAATATCCCACAGGTTTTTGTGAGAGGCTCCAGTTGAACCATAAATGTGATTGCTGGACAATGAGTGGTGCCTGCCAGAGGGAGGGTGTAAGAGGAGCAGCCTTCCTAAAACACATGTAGGGGACAGGGATGTGATGGACATCTCAACAATAGACATGGCTGAGATGACGTGAGCTCCTTCATAGCCTCATGCATGGCAACCATTCACTTTGTAACCCTCAGTAAAGGATATTTGGAAGCATTCATCATGTCCACTCCTATTCTGTGCACGGCTCAGAGGCAATCAAGTCACTGGGACCAGGAGTCAGATAGCATCCTGTTGTATCTTTCACATGATGACATATTCTTGATACATTACAGGGGAAGGCACTTGGATAAAGGGAGGTTAGCTATCTTTTTCATGTCTCATTTTCCAAACTCTGTAATCTCCTATGTATGGGATTCTTTGCTTTAGTGTAAAAGGAAGAAAGCAGGAGCTGTGAGCAAAATCTCCTTGTTGCTTTCCCCAGCTTTGCATGGTTGCGGTGTAACCTGTAAACATAACAGAAAATGAGTGTAGGTATAAATGTACCTTTCCCCATCTCTACCCTATAGCCCCATGATCCCTGTGATACCTGAGAAAGTTTCTCTCCCAACCTCAGCTCTCACAAGCCTTAACTCACACCATAGCTCTCTTTCTGCCTATGTGCCTACTATGTTTTCTGGCCATTCTTGACCATGCCTCTTCCTTAAGGTAATTGATTGACAGGGCACATGCCTGACTTCCTTCTGTGGCCGTGATGTGGGAAAGACGGACGACATGTGCTCAGTTCCAGTGAGACAGAAGCAGGAAACAGATCTACTCAGTAATAAATGCTAACAACCTGTTGATGTACAAACAGTTCTCATACCAAAGGGAATGAGAGCTGCTTTGTTATAGAACCAAATGTGAGTGTCCAAGGCTGATTTTGAGAACTTCTAATACCATTTCCATCCTTGTCAACGGTCAGAACTTCATGAAGTTCTTATAGTTATATCACAAAACAAGGTTTTCAAATACACAGTGTAATATCAACAGGCAAATTATAGCAAATTGAGGAAATCTGTGCTATGGGTTTCAGATGGGATGTGATGTCAATTCCAGCTTTCAGGTTGATGAGAGCTAGAAGTCTGTACAGTCCTGAAGGTTTCCTCTAATAGTCATAAGGATTGAGTGATTGTCAATCACAGTTGACTGACTGTCAGACATGGAGGTGAGCAATGAATGGTTATTAAGGGGTTAAAGATGGCCCCACATAACCTGCTTCATTCCAATTCTCAGCAATCACAGCCATTATAATCAGTCAACCAGCCTTGAATCTTTAATACAGATGCTACCCCCTGCCCCTAAACTTTCAGAATCCCCTCTTAGGCTTGTGTCCCTCCCTTTTTCTCTATCTAATCATGATTTACTTTCCCCATAACAGTTAGAAAAATCTATAATACCTCTCTTATTTTTGGTCATGAGTTCTATTTGGGTCATGGATTGTCCATCTTGCTTAGTTACGACAGAACCAAATAGAAGTAGTAACTGTGGGAACAGAGAAAAATAGACTAACTGTGAACAAGAAAAGGTGATGGAGTCAGAGCTTGCTGTGGGAGGGGAGCCAGGAAGCACTGCTAGTGTTATGGTGGATATTCAAAACCAGGCAGCATGGTGGGGGCCCTTTTACCATGAAGTGGGGGCCCTTCATGGTAGAAAGTAATGGAAGGCTTCAGATGTGCCCTGGTGGAAGACTGCAGGCCTCTGCACTTTCTTTGAGTGAAGGTCTACTTCTCTCCTGACTGAAGGCCTCTGTCTTTCACCCCAGTCCTGACTGGAGGTTGCTCATGGCTCAACGAGCAGGTGTGGGCTCAGTAGAACATTGGGCTTTCTCTGTTTCCTTAATGAACATTGGAGGTGCTGTCAGTTACTCACTGATCCTGGGCTGGTGTCTCACCAAGGCTTCTAGATATGTGTGTTGCCTTTCTTAGGCCAGGGGCTGGAGAAAGGGGCCTGACTAGTCTGGCTTTCTGAAATGGTTACTAAAGGGGGAATGATTAGTTTCTTGAGCTGACTGCAAACTAATGGCCAAAGGTCACTTTTCAGAGAAGGGCTCCAGTGTCTATTAAGAGACCCAGTTCCTTGTGGTAGGAAGAGAAGAAAGAGGAAGGAAGAGAGGGGGTGGAAGGGAAAGAAGAAATTGGAAGGAAGAGAGGAGGGTGGAAGGAAGGAAGGGAAAGAAGAAAGGAAGGAAAGGAAGGAGGGATGAGAAAGAAATGGAGACAGGACGAGAGCAAGGAAGGAAGGGATAGGAGAGCATGTTGGTTTGAATCAGAAATGTCTCCCATAACCTCACATGTTTGAACACTAAGTTCCTGGTTGATGCTGCTCCTTTGGGACGTTCTAGAACTTGAGGAGGTGGGACCTTGCTAAAGGAAATAAAGTGGAGGTATGCTTTGAGTGTGTGTAGCCTCACCCCACTTCCAGTTTGATCTTTGTGCTTTGTGTGTGTGTGATTGGAGATGTGATCTCTCAGCTTCTAGCTTTGGCCACCTGCTGTCATGTCCCCCACCCCATGATGTACTGACTCTCCCTCTAAGACTGGAATCCAAAAATGAACTCTTCTTTTCCCTATAAGCTGCTTTTGGTCATGGTGTTTTATCACTGCATAAAAAACATAACTAATACAAAGGGTGAGAGGCGAAGAAAGAAGGAGGGAGGGAAAAAGGAAGAAGGACAAACAGACTTGGTGCTACTCTTCACTTCCTAATTTCCAGATTACCCCCTGTGTGCTGACTCTGTTCCATGTCAAGGGACAGCTCATTCTGGGGCTGGCAGTCGGCCCTTGGAACCTTTCAGTCAGACTCTGTGGTTCAAAGGCCTTGCTGTGCAAGGCAGAGAGAGATGCTGCTCCTGTCACTCAGACAGACAGGAGCCAGCAGCTTTGAGGAGGCACTTGAAGAATTCTCCTTGTGTGCTTGTGCGGGGTGTGTTGTTCAGGTAATTTAACATTGATTTTAGTTTAAAAGGCAATTAAAACAAAATGGGCAGCCACTAGCCACTTAGGTTAAATAAGCTTAGATTTAAATCGCTTCCCATTACCACTTTTGTTTTCAAAAGGGTTTGAGCTCCTCTATGCTAATTTAGTCTTCAGTAGTGTGGAGGCAAGTAGGGCAGGCGTGAAGAGTGGACTGTTGAGCTGAGACTGTGTCCTCCTGGAAGCTACTCCATAGTATAGGCAACTGTTTTTTTCAGGCTGTGCCTTGACCTAGGAGTTGCCATTTTACAGAAAGCTTGTGAATCCGTTTTGAGGTAAGATAATGCAGAAACTGTGCCATTTGTCAGGCACTCCCTCTCCAGCACAGACTTATGTTTGGCTTATTTCTGGTAACCCTTAGTTGTTGAGGTGAATTGAGACTGTAGAAGCACATGGGCATATCGAAAGCCTATCAGGAAAATAGGCCCGAGAACTTACCAGACACAGCAGACCAAGGGAAGGGTGAAGCTTCCTTGCCTAGTCTCTATACAGTGATGGACACCTAACACACCCACCTGTCACCTGATGCTTAGTGTGTTAGGGATGGACAAGTGGAAGACTTCCCAGCTACCTCTGGGGCTTCAGCTGCGCCTGGTCTCTTGATGTTCATTCGGCATGCCAGCCTGCCTGCCTACCAACATATTTACTCAAATGGACCTGGTCCTGAACTCGCTGTCTTCTGTTCTTGGACCTAAGTCAAACATTCTACTTGCAGATGAACTCTGCAGCTGTGCTCTCAAATCCTGACTCCATCTGCACCACCGGCAGCTCCCTCACAGCTTTGGTCTGGTTTGTTATCTTGTCAATACAGACTCTCCCTCAGGCCACTTCTGAAACCTTTTGAACTCCACTGCAGCCTCTTTAACGTGTTTAATATTAGTAATTGAGAGTGAAATGAACAAATCTGCATTCCCCTCATCTAGATTTCCAGGGTAGGCAGGATTATCTGGCAAATTGCTGCTATTAAAACTCGCTAAACCTTGAGATTTTATTGTTATTCAATAAATTCAGACATTGTAGAAAGGCACAGACATGTTCCCCCATGACTCGTCTCATGACCAGGGCCCAGCCAAGGGACAGTTAGTTATTCCAAGAGAGAAGGTTTGGAAAAATAACACCCAGGGTGAGATGGAGTTTCTTTTATTCACTTCCAAGAGTATAGAAGAGTGTAAACTTGGAGGATTTGTGTGTGTGTGTGTGTGTGTGTGTGTGTGTGTGTGTGTGTATGGTGTGTCCATACTTGTTTGAGACAAGTTACTTGTGTGCTGCCCCACACATTACCCTAGGATAGGTAGCCTGCAACCATCTAGAGATTCTCCATTCTCCACCTTTCTTATTTCTCAACAAGTGATGGAAGTAGTATATCATACTTGTACTTGAGTCCTGGGTACTTGAACTCAGCTCCTCATGACTCACCCAGCAATCTCTCCAACTCAGGATTTGAGTTCTTTACATGTAAAATCCTAAAAGCAGATCCCGTGTTGAATCAGTCTGGCTTGGTGGTGTCTCTTCTGTCCATGTGAACAGAGATATGCTCCTGGCACCACAGGTGGAGATGTTCATTATGGCATTATTTAGTGCAGAGCTAAGAAGAAATGGTTTCTTGTTAAAGTAGAATAGTAAAATGGATGCTGTAACCTGTTAATTTCTGATGAAGCCAAAAACATCCCTGGTATGTTATTGCAAAGTACAGAAGATAATAGGTAGTTTATATGGTAAAGTGCCATTTGTGTGTTGATGACATTTTCATTCTGAAAGCCACAGAAAATGCCATCAAGCGGATGAATTTGCAGTAAAATCTTACATGTTGTTGTCTTTGGTGGTAAAACAACAAATGGCTTTCTCTTGTGGTTTTCCAAATTTTCTAAACATTACACAGTAAATAATGAGTATTCATTGGTCTTATAGTTAGTATTCTGTTCTTGTGAGTATATTTCTGTGTTGTTTTTGTTGTTGTTGTTGTTGTTGTTGTGTGTGTGTGTGTGTGTGTGTGTGTGTGTGTGTGTGTGTGTGTGTGTGTGCAAACATGAGTATGCTTGCACTCTTTGGAAGGAAGCACAAGGATGTAACAATCGCTTTCCATTTAAATGTTATTATTTTAAGGATTTATTTTATTTATAAGCATGCATGTGCACTGTGAGTGCAGCTGTTCCTAGAGGCCAGAAGGAGTAGGTGCCCTGGATCCAGAATTACAGGTGGATGTGAGCCTCCTGCTGTGGATGCTGGGAATGCACATGCTTCCTCTATAGGAGCAGGGAGCTTTCTTGAGCACTGAGCCGCCTTTCACTTTCCCTGAACTTGGAGCTTACAGGTTTGGTAGCTAGGGTTGCTGGTCAGTGAACCATAGGAATCCCCCTGTCTTAGCCTCCTCAGCACTGTGATTATGGTCATGCCACCTCTCACCCAGCTTTTTGCATGATTTTGGGTACTAGCACTCAGGCCTCATGCATGTGTACTCCACACTTTATGTGTTGAGCCATCTCCCCAGTCCTGATCTTACAATCATTAAAAAAGATACTGAATGCAATGCTTGCTTGTGGCAGTGCCTACAGAAACAGCCCTCACAGTGGTGCCACTGGGCTACACTGATGCAAGAATGAGGAGGCTCTCTCTGTGTGTCTGTGCTGAAGAGGCAGGCAGTACTTTCTATGAGACTTCAGATTCTTTCTTGAGAGAAGCCTACCCTGGTTTTGTAAGAAGGATCCCTCACCTAGCCCTTATTTGTAGTTTTAAGGCAATCGGTTCTGTCCACCTGCAACTCGAGATCCAGGCTCCACTGCTCTGACCTCCCTAGGTGCTTGCGCATACATGGCATGCACTCACACACACATACACACTGATGAAATAGAACTGTAAAAATATGCACAGGTGATTCATGTAACAGTTCCCAGGTAGGAACACAGGAACAAGCCCACCCTTAGCTGTGCACTCTCCCACCACAAACTGCATCGTTGAGCTCACTGTCCTCAATCAGAGGTGATTGTGAGGTTTCAGGACAAAACACAGCATTAGACCCGTTGTTCTCATCCTGTGAAGTTACAGTGTGGTTGCTATGTAATTTTAGTGTATGATGTTTTGTTTTTTCCTAGATGGGAGCTGTTTTGTGCTCTTGTGTGGAAATTATTTTCAAACTAGTAAAGGAGCCGTATTTCTGGAGGGTGAGGCCTTTTTCAGCAGGTCACTGCCATAGCTTTCATGGAGGAAGCTAAAGGATAAGATTGATTTAAATAAAAATATTTTGTGCATTGACCCTTAGCAGCTTAGTTTTCCCAAGAAGAAAAATGTTAGTGGAAAGTATACCATGTTTTTCTCTCTGTCTCTCTGTCTCTGTCTCTGTCTCTGTCTCTGTCTCTCTCTCTCTCTCTCTCTCTCTCTCTCTCTCTCTCTCTCTCTCTCTCTCTCTCTCTCTCCTGTGCAGGTGCGCATGTACATGGGTGTGCATGCAAGTGGAGATCAGACCAACCTTGGGTGCACTTTTTGATTTGGAGACACTTTCTCACAGGACCTGGAACTCGCAGATTAGACTGGGCTGCCTCCTGCCTCCACATGCCCAGACCTGGGATTACAAGTGTACTTTGTGCATGGACTTCTAGCCAAGTGCTAGGGATGCAGCTCAGGTCCTCAGGCTTGCATGCAATCTCTTCACAGACTGAGCATCTCTGCACATCAAAATGCAGTGTGTTTGTTTTGAAAGATTGTGTTACCATTAGGAGAGAAAAGCCAGTCACCAAGTGAAGAGCAGACACTGGTAGTGACAGTCACCAGCATGCATATGGTCAGGTGTCCTCATACTTAACTTTTATTTACCTCTGAAAATCGAGAAATTCAGGGGGAAACAAAAAAGGAAACAATAAAACCCTTATTTCTAACTCAAGATTTGGCTCTTCTTGAGAGATGTCTTCCAGATATGTCTACCTTTTAGGGGCACACATTTCTTTTGTTTATTTATTTCTCATTTTTAGATCATTGGTATTTAGTGCAGACTAGCCTTGAACCCACAATCCTCCTGCCTTAGCCTTTAGAAGGCTGAGATCATCATTGTGTGTCACCATTTTCAGCTACACTGGTACTCTATAAAGATGTTTATCCACGTACTATTTACTCTGAATGGGACATAAACACTAATGTATTCATTATTATACTAGAAGAGATGAATATGTACACATGAATGCTTATTCAAATTATATATATATATGTATATATATAATCATTATCAATCAATATAAAAATTCCTTATACCCCCATGTCAGTACCACAGGATTAAACTTAGGGGCTCACACATTCTATAAGCCAACTCTCTACCATAGAGTCATACCCTTGGATTTTGTTTTTATTTGATTTATGTTCCTCTCCTCACCATCATATACATACTTACACATTTTTATGTGTATGAGGGAGAGAGAGAGTTGGAGGGTGGACACACACACACACACACACACACACACACACACACACACACACACACAATCTCATGTAGCATAGGTTGCTGTAAAGTTCCCCTTGTATCTGAAGATGACCTTGTACTTCTCCCTCCTTCTACCTCCCCAGTGCCTCCATGCCTGGTCTATGCTATGCTGGAGGTTAAACACAGGCCTTCTGCACAATGCTAGGTAAAAACACTCTACCAGTTCAGCCACATCCCCAGTCCAAAATGTTCTTATAGAGGGAGAAAGAGAGATGTCCACCTCCAATATACATCATTTATAACGACTTTGTTTATTTGGTTTTTGCAGTGTTGGGGATTGATCATGGGACCTCACACATTCTAGGCAACACTCTACCTCTGAGCTGTATCCTAGCACCTTTTTTAGTTTTCATTTTGAGACATGATCTGGTCAGCCCTGGTTAGCCTTGAACATACAAACTTATGGAATAGTTGTGAATAGAGAATTCAGAAACTGGGTCCAGTTCTTAACGTGCAGTTTTATCTCACTGTTATTATTATTATTATTATTATTATTATTATTATTATTATTGTTTACTAAAATGTATTTGCATTTATCTTCATTAGCATTAGTATTGCTGTGATGAAACACCATGACCAAAGCAACCTGGGGAGGAGAGGGTTTATTTCGCTCACGGTTACATTTAGCAGTTCATCATCAAAATCAGGGAGGGTAGAAACTCAACATCAGGAAACTAGAGGCAGGAGATGATCGAGAGGCCCCCATGGAGGAGTTGCTTACTGGCTTTGCTCAAATAGCTTGCTTAGCCTGCTTTCTTATGGAACCCAGGACCACTCTCCTAGGGATGGCACCATCCACAATGGGCTGTTTTCTCCCCCATCAATCACTAATTAAGAAAATTCTTATAGTTGAATCTTATGAAGACATTTTCGCACCTAAGTTTCCCTCCTTTCAGAAAGCTCTAGTTTGTGTCATGTTAACATAAAACTAGCAAGGACAGTATTCTTCAGCCCTTTAACTTCTACATAGTGATGCATATGCAGAAATGATGTATTTGTGTCTTATTTCTACTGCTCTATAGTATTCCAGGTTAGAATATACTATTTTTTAAAAAAGTTCAATGGGTATTATTTTTATGAATGGTGGAAAATCAGAGCAGAGAACACACATTTTGAGTATGTTTTTAGGACACATGTGAATATGCCTGCTGCTTGCTGGGTGTGCATGCTTTCCCAACAATGATCCTGTGCATGTGGAGGTTCTTCTCCATTCCTGGAAGGATATCTGTTCCCTTCATCCTTTCCTTGCAGAGTAGGAGGAAGGAGACAACCTTGTCCCAGCATCATCTTGTCTTGTAGCTCCAGATGCTTGTGGAGACCCCTATTTCCCTGTGGATAAATTCGGACACTGTTTTAACTCTTTGCTGTGCCATTTCCACATGATAATAGCAATTTATATCAATAACCAGGTCTGGCAACATCTGCCAAGGTTGTCACATTCAGTGATTAAATGGCCATATGTGCCCGAGAACACAGGGACAATGAGGCTGTAATTAGGATTTGCTGTCTCCCCACCGGCCACCCGTTCAATGTTTCACTTCGAATAACCTTGCTTTTGTGAACTGATTTGTGAATCAAATTATCCCACAGAGAATGAAGTTTGTGCTGTGACGATAATACTTTATAGCCATGGATCTCAGTAATTTCACAAGGCACCAGCAAGCTGAAGTCTAAATACCTCTCTCCCTTTCCCCCTAATTCTGTTGAGAAAGGCATCCAGGATGTGATACAGGCTAGGAAGTTAACTTTGGGTCTGCAGGTGTGGCTTCATTACTAAAGAGCTCCTGTAACATGTATGGAGCCATGAGTTTGAGCCTCAGAACTTCATAAACCCAGCATGATCAGAATCCCAGCACTGGCTAAGTCAGGGTGAAAGGATCCTGAGTTCAATGCCATCCTCAGCCACTGCATGAGTTCCAGGCCAGCCTAGAAAACACAAAACCATATGAAATTAATTAGGGAGTGTAGTCTATTTGGTACCACGGCATCCTTGGGAACCAATTTTTACCTGGCATCTTCTTTGGCCTCTTTTAAATGTCAGATTCTAGGAAAGGCAAACATAGGAGACACACAGAACTCCTATTAACAGCACAAACAAACTGAAAACACTATCTTAATGCTGTATCAAAACACACTTCCAACGGAAGGAGAAAAATCCCTTGTCATTTACTTCCTGAGGTGACAGAGACAGGTGATGCTTATGTAAGCACTTGGCACATCCCTGAGAAACCCTGGAAATATGGCCTCAGGATGGAGTTGCAATAAATGTGAAAGTAAACACTAAAGAAATTTATTGAGTTTTGAAATTTTCTTACTAATAGAGAAGAGTGCCATGCACAGTGTGTTGGGTCTTCAAGTATTAAAGAAGATGATGTGATGGCGGGTCAGTGATAGAGGTTCAATGAACACTTCACCCTTCACCAAATGTAGGGTGTGTGTGTGTGTGTGTGTGTGTGTGTGTGTGTGTGTGTATGTATTCATACAGGTAAATATACATATATGTGTGTGATGTTCTCAGTTTTTGTATATGTAGAATTATAACATCCAACTCATAAACACTTGAAGAAGCAAGGACATTCTCGTGAGTGTAGCATGCACTTCTCACAGTAAGCAAGAGAGAAAATAAATTGTTTTACATCCAAAAGTCCTGCTTCCACAAACAAATGAAGGTTTAATCTCTACACAGATCATCTTTGTCAGGTGGAGGGATGTAGAAGCAAGTGCCACTCATATCTAATTGACACCCTACTGATAATACCACACACACACACACACACACACACACACACACACACACACACACAGGCACACACAATGTGGGAGGGCTCTTTGGAGGCTTTGGGAAGGGACTACGACATTTGCCTGGCTGCCGATGTTACTGGAGGCAAATCCAATTCAAAGCTGATGTTTTGAACTTCCACCAAACGTTTTCAGTCCTTCAATTCAAGAGCAAAGTTCAGTGCTTTCTCATTTAGCACAAGAGCTGGGAGATTTGAGATGCCAAGGAGTCAACCCCCTAAAGGGGCTACAACTGCCTCTTGGGGGAAATGGAGGCAGGCCATCAGCAGTGGTGCCTTGGGCCAAGGGGTCTCCCCACCTCCCTGGGATTCCTCCATGAAGTCGCATATTGGAAATCATAAATACCGGCCATGGACATTGTGAATAATGCAGGGAGTAGCATAAGTAATTGCCAGCGCTGATATCCTGCCTTGGACATCTCATTGCTCCTGAGTTAAAATTGGTTGTCAAGTGAGGACTCTGGGGACCGTGCAAGGTGCCCTATTCTGTCATGTGGTACATATTTAATGCTTGGAAGAACAAGGGAAGAGACACATGGTGGGAGGGGGGCATTTGCCATCAGTTCTACACTTTCCAAGTGCTCGGGAAAGGAGAGGGGCATACAGTTCTTCCCTCAGTTGCTAGACTTTACAAATATTAAAACAAACAAACAAACAAACAAACAAAAAACCAAAACAGGCGTCCAGTACGGCTGTCCATCATTTGGCTGCCAGTGTTGCACAGTGATGGGCTTGTCTTTGTGAGCTCGTGGCACTTTGATTACCTTCCTGCACCGGGCTCTCGCTCTTGCCTCTTGTGCCGCGTGCTTGCTGGATCTCTGGCCTTCTCGCTTGTTCAGGAGGCCTTGAACACCTGCTGGTGGTGGCTGGAGCAAAAGAGCCCAGGCCGGAGAAGGTGCCGCCAAGCACAGCACAGAGCTGGAATCATTGACATTGCTAGCACGTGGGTACCATTCTCTGCTGCTGCCCCGGCACTTCTCCCGCCTCGCGTTTCTCCCAAAGCGAGCTAGCAAGAGAGGGAGCAGGAGGCGCTTTTGCAGCGGACGATGAAATCCTGGCAGCTAATTGCAGTCGTGGGAGATGCCCTTCAGGTAAGGCGAGCTAGGGAGGCTCAGAGACACTGTGGGAGGGGGAGCCAGGGACTGAATGGGAGGGAGGGAAGGCAGCGTTGGCACCAGCATCAGAGCATCCCGGAGCCCGCTGGACGGATGCTCAGGAGGAGGGCGCGCAGGGACGGGGGCGGGCGGTAGGGGGAGGAGTGTGCGAATTGACATTCGGGGCCGCCTGTGGCAGGCGAGCTGCCGCCAGCCGCTGTCCAACGTTAGCGCAGAGAAGGTGGCGGGCGGGCGTGTGCGCCTCTGGGGCGGTGGATCAGAATCTGGACCTGGCGGTGGATGGAGTCCAGGGAGCCCTGAGAGGCAATGGCAGGACGCAGATGTGTGTGCAGCGAGTGAATTACACGGTGTAGGTAAGTTCAGCTCTGGAGTCCCGCGGGATACGATCTGGATTTGCCCTGGGTTCCCCGAGGGTCCCCTCAATACCGGGGGAGCTAAGACCAGTTGGGGGACCAGAGGGCAATTGATTCGCTTTACCAACTGGAAGTTCGCGGGGAACTTCCCTGTTAATAGCCATTGGCTCCGTTGAACTTTATTCCCAGAGATGAATAAGCGTTTATAAAGGACTGGTTTTAGAAGACCTGCAGGCTAGGGCTGTTGTTTTGTTGTTGTTGCTTTGTTTTTTTGGTTTTTGTTTTTTTTTTGTTTTTTGGTTTGGTTTGGTTTTGGGTTTTTTTGTGGGGCTGGGGGGAGCGGCACATAGTGCTGCTCTGCAAAGAAGATAGAGGTTGGAGGGGAAATGAATGGGCAGATGGGCCGCGCGTTTGGAAAGTTGGCACGCGCCTGTGCGTGCGTGTGCAGAGGTATTGCATGTCGCCAGAGACAGGTCGACCCTGCCCATCAGGCAGGCATCGTGCTCTTACTCCATTCTTGATTTCTCGATGTCCGTGAAAGAGGCATTTCATGAACAATATTGAACGCATGCTTTACCTTGAACACACAAGCCCTGAGCTGTGCTTTCTCATGGAAGGACTGTCTTTCCTGAGACAGCCAATGAGGGAACATGTACACAGTGTTGTACACATTATTCATTAGAACAGGAAAAGCACCTGCGAAGACGATAGCCCACCCCTTCAGCCATTACTTCTAGGTGTTAGGCCAAAGTGAGGGCTCTGCGTATTTCTTTTGATGAGAGAGAGCTGTGTTTTCCTGTTTCCTACCTCAAACAGATCCAATCAGAATACTGAACCCAAAGTTTCGTGGCAGCACCCCATTAGTAAAAAGTAATGTATCATCTGTGGAGGGCGACTTTTGGTGTCATCAGATGGCTCAGAATTTACTCACTGTATACATAGTTTTCATTTTAGCCTTACAGGTATGAGTGTAGCTTATGATGGAGGAAAAAAAAAGAAAAAAAAAACCAACCAAATAATCCTACGTAGTGATGTAGTAAATGGTTTGACTCCTAGGCTTCCAAACTTTTCTCAAATTCTCATAATTTTGACCCACAGGTATGTTTGCTCAAAGGATGAGAGTATCTGTAAAGTGGAATGAGTTGTGTTGGGGGTCAGCAGTGGTTACCTTTGTAGGGCCAGTCATCTAAATCAGCACCAGTCCTTTACCACTGCTCTGTGCAGAGACACCAGCACTTGTGATGTCCTATAACAAACCTGTTCCTTGCTTCTCCTCTGCTCACCCCATCCCCATGACTCGAACTGGAACATGCCAAAAACTAGAAAGACAGAATTGCTTCACTCAAGACCTAGGAGATGGGAGGGTCTCCTCCCTCCCCTGCCTCCTTTCTGTCTTCACTTGTCTATCCTTACGTTTCTTTGCATTTGGCTGTCTTTATTTACATATTATTTTCCAGGAAGTGTTTCAGATTGCTTCTGCTATACATTGTTGTAGAAAATGTTTAGTACCCAATGATGACAAAGGAGACTCAGAATCTGTCTTGCCTTTTGCCCCTGGAACACTTTGGTCACACACAAGACTTATTTAGCATCAGACAACACCCCTGTAATCTAACCTTAGAGAAAATGAACAGGCAAACTTTACTCTTCATTTCCTCTGGCCCTGACTCTGGGAAAATGTCATTCTAGCACAGAAAGAATGGACAAGAATTCTAGCTGGCAGACAAGCATTCTTTGCCTCTAGGACTTGACTGAGATTAGTGTAGTTTCGTAACTGTTACTCTGTATTCAAACTTTTATTTTATCAGTTCCCTGTCTGCATTTTCTGTGGGGCCATTTTAATCTGTCATTCCTTGGGCCTGGTAGAGGTAACTGTCAGCATGGAGTTAGGGACAGGTTTAACTACAACAATGATGCATAACAAAAGTCAATGCGTTCTCTAGACTCTTCCAGAGGACTATCTGATTAATTACTACCCACCCCAACCTGAACGCTGGAGCCTTCTCTCTTCTTCCCAGGAGGAGTGTGTGATACAGAAATTAAAGGAAATATGAGAGAAAGAGCATGTTTTAACAATTGCTTATGTGTAAGTGATGGTCACAGTATTGTCATTTTTATAACAGACTGGATATATGGAATTCATTACTCTATTTTAAGACATCCTTCATCCATTTATTTTCTTTGTTTGAGAGTAGAGAATATGGCTGGGAAAATTCAATCTTCAACAAAATAAACACTAAGACATCCTATGAAAGACTTCATCTTATTAAGCTGAATTGATTCAGGGTTTATGTATGGGTGTTGGAGCTAAGAAGTGAAAAGTGATCTACCACATAAGAAAATGTGTGATATACTAACAAGGGTTTGCTATTAGGGGATTGAGATGGCTCATTGCATTAAGGAGCTTACCACCAAGTCTCACAACCTGAGTTCAATTCCTGTCCCCACATGATGGAAGGAGAGTGCTAACTCCTGAAAGCTGTCCTCTGTCTTCCACGTATACAAGCATATGCAGGTGCGCACACGCACAGACACACACACACACACACACACACACACACACACACACACACACACTAATAATAATAATAATACAATAAAATATAATAAAAAAATTTTACTGTAATTTACTTCATTTTTAGCTCTTGTATATTGAATTTTACATGTTTAATCTTTAAGTTAACACAAAAGGCATTAGAGGAAACGCTTTGAAAGGAAAGGAACATGAATTTCGGTGGGTAGGGATGTGGGGAGGATTCATAAGGAGTTGGGTGAGGAGAAAGAATACGATTGAAGTATATCCCTTTTTAGACCTTAATTTTCTATCTTGTGCTGATATTAAAGTGAATATGGAAGAGAAGGTTGGGACCCTTAAAGTTGGTTGGTTGTTGTTTAGTATATTAGACTTAACTTTGCTTCTTGGTAACAACTTGGTATCATGAGGACTCACTGGGGCCTTGTATGTGTTTATGGGTGTGTGGGTTTTCCTATTTCTTCAAGTTTTGGTGCTTGACAGAACATTCTTATGTATTGTAAACAATAGAGAATGAGATGAAGGAGACGTTCAGCATCGTGCATTGAAATTAAATCTTACAGGACCAACTAGAACCCCAGTCCTTTGAGAAGAGGGCATGCCTTAACCCTCAGCTTCCACAACACCAAGGCAAACATATCTTCAAAAGTCAGCATTCCCATATAGAACTCAGATTGAAAATTCCTGCAAATTGTTATTCCATAATGTTAATGTCACAAACAATTTTAGGGTGTGTTATTTTTTAATTGATCTGAAGTTAATGTGAGAAGTTGTGGGGATTATCTGTGAGCTCATGTGCCCAGAAGGCCCAAACAGCTAACGTCAGCGGGAACAACTTGCTTTTGATTCAGTAGAACTAGGTTATGAATTCAAGCAATTAAACATGACAAAAAGCCCAATTTCACTGCCTAGATTAGTATGCTTTCAATTTTTCCTGCTCCATAAAAATTTCAAAGTGTTCTTTCTGGTTAGGTGCTTGCATAACCACTAGGTGATGAAGGGCTCCCGTTTCTCCCTTGCTTATGATGTCCAAAGGCTTTGATGTCACAGATGTGAATGGTCCATTGGATGTTGGAGACAATCAAGTAGTTGAGGACTTCAGTTTAAAGCCAGAGTGGGGGAACGAATCGTAGTTAGTTCAATGGTATTTATCGGCAGTGAGTCATCATATGGCCAGGACTAAAGGAGGCCAGATGAGTCTTCAAACTGATGGAAAAATAAAAGTGTATTTGTTTTTCAAAGGTGTGATGAGATTTGTGTGTAGATGGTGGATATATGTGTGCATATGTGTGCATTTATATATTTATGTATATAGTGCATATATATATTGACATATGATTATATCTTATGCAATATTAGCCACGCTTATTTCCTTTTCTTGATTTTTGTTTACTTTTCTCTGTTTCTACAGAAGTGAAGTCTAGCATTCTGGATTCATGTTTGTCTTATTTACCAAAGCTTATTGTTCTTTAAAATGGGTATGCTTCTAGAGTAATGCTTAGTCCAATATGTCCCCACTGAATTGCCTGCAGCTTTTGGGAAGAGAGCTCAATTTCCCAGCCTGGTTTATTCCATTGCACAAATAATGTGCATACACAGACACCCCAAGGAGTCCCCCTCCAGTACTATTTCCTTCACACTCCCAGTTCACTCCATATCACCCAAGTGGAGCAGCTCTTTCTGTGGCTGTCGGCTGGCCAGAAAGGACACAGTGCCTTGAGAATTGTGTCGGAGCCTCTGCAGCCCTCTCTTTGCTCACTTCAACTGTTCTGCATCATTTGCTGTTGATGTGTGTTCTTGTCCTAGGATTAGAATCTCTGCTTGTCAGAAAATCTTGCTGCTGAGGTAGGGAGTGTTCCCCATAGCTGTGGTAGCTATTGGGGTACATAGTTAGAGGCTTTGTAATATTAGAATGCTAGGGCTGATGAAGACATTTCAGGGCACAGTGACCATAAGAGTAGTACAATGCAATCTGCCTTACACTTGTTTCTTCTGGGCATTGGGCAGTAGACTAAGATACAAATATGTCTTCTCTGGTCCTGTACCAGTATAATTGTGTACCATGTATACTGCTCTTCCCAATTCACAGATGGGACAAGGATTTTCCAGACTGGGTGATTCAAGAAATCAGACTCTAGATTTTTTTTTTAATTCTAACATACCAAGATACCTTTGAAGATAAATCTGAAGTCAGGAAAGAGCTGCACAAATACATATTTAGCAGATGACCTTGGCTAGCTGGAGATTTTTCCTTCACCTGGATGTTTGGTAACACTGGAGATGTAGGTAGTCTTCACACTTGAGCACAGGCTGCTGATGGCATTTTGTGGGTGGAAGTCAGGGCTTCCAGGACACCCTCCTACCCCAAGGCAACTCAGAAGGGCCTCTCCATAAGTGCTTGATGTTGAGGTTGAGTAATGGTGCCCTAGGCAGTATCCGGGTGAGGATGACTAAAAGATTCAAGCCAGTACAGAGGGCAGAGAATACCAGGGATTAAAAATTTTAAATATCCTCTGGATTCTGTGAACAGGGTCATAAGGCAGTACATGAAACCTCTCATTTTCTTAAGGGATGGCATTAAAATCCTCATAGCTGCTTGCTCTGAACATTTTTCCTTACAAATAAGATGTGGCTAATTGTTGCTGAGGTGCTTGTTTTGGTCCCCCATTCCCCACCAGTCATGATTTCATCAGTGTTAAGTCCAGCATTGCGGGTAATGCCGTTTCTTTCCATGGTGATGCTATTCAAAAGAAGAGAAGCAGAAGGCAGCCAAATGAGCAAGTCTCAGACTGTTTTGTACATGGTTTTTCTTCTATCAGTGTTCAAATGCCATCATTGTCTCCTTATCTTTCAATGTTTGACATCCAGCTTGGTATATTTATTTAAAAATATATTGTTTCATACTTGCCAAGTGCCATTGTAAATATTTTCCAATTTAGTTCAGTTTTCAAGAGTAGGAGGTTGGTATTGCTGGGCTCTTCTTTTCCTTTGTAGTGGCAACAGATGTCCAGAGAAGTAACTTACCCAAGGTCACCAAGCTCTAAGTTGATGAGGTAGAATTTCAAGTCTAAAGTGTGGGCTCTCTGGTCCTTGACTGGAATGATTAAAAATGAGAACATCTTTATCTGTACAAGGGAGAAGTATTTAGGCACTATTGTTTAATATGATTTGTAAAACAAAAGAGACTTTGTTTGGGGATAGTTGATTAAGAAAATTCACCATTTTTGAAAGGACATGCATCCTGACTTTTACAATTTTATTTTTCAGTTAAGCACTCACAGCCCGTGGTGGTGGTTCATGCTAGTAATTCAGCACCTGAGGGCTAGAAGGCAGGAAGAGCAGGAGTTCAAGGTCAACCTTCACTACTACCTGACATGGGATACTGAAGACCCATCTCAAACAAAAACAAAACTAAATTCAGGTAGCTGAAGTGGCTCAGCAATTAAAAGTGCACACTGCTCTTGCAGAGGACTTCAGTTCAATTCCCAGCATCTATGTCAGTCATCTCACAACTAATTACCTGTAACTCCTTCTGCAAAAGTTCTAACACCCTCTTCTGGCCTCCATAGGCACCACAGACTCACTCACTCACACACACACACACACACACACACACACACACACACACACACACACACACACACACACACACTTAAAAATAAAACAAATCTTTAAAAATAAATGAATGTTTAAATAAAATCTAAATGTATGAAAGAGTTAATAAATAATCCTGTACCAGGGCTTGGGAGGATCCCAGTGTTCTGTTTGACTCACTCATGTCACCACCAACAGCATCCTAGGAAAGTGCTGAGGTTCAGTGGATAATGACTCAATCATGTCACCACCAACAGTATCCTAGGAAAGTGCTGAGGTTCACTGGGTCAGAGTTACAGCAGAAGTCCAAGGAGGTGGTTCAGTGAGTGAAGCTTTTACTGTGGAAGAGTGAGGATCTGAGGTCTGATCTCACAAACCCATGTAAAACTAGATGTGACCATGCATGTCTGCAGTCCAGCATCCCGTTTTAAAATATGGAGATGGGAGAATACATGCTTAGTACCTGGAGCTAGCCAGCCTGGCATAAACAACAGAGAACAAGATCAGACCTTGTCTCAAACAATGTAGAAGACAAGAACCCACACCCAAGGTTTTATCTGACCCCAAAAGGCACACTGTCACACAAATGTGCCAATACTCATACACATAGTCATGCACACAAATAAATATTACATTAGAAATAATTTGTTTCTCTATTGACTGTTGTGTTAGGACTCTGTAGAGTTCAGTAAGAAACCCATCACTTTGGTGTCCTGGTGCTCTCAGAATTTTCTAGTGAGCCTGAGTGGTCCACAGTGAGTGTGTTGGGGTGGACATGGGGCTGTTGATTTCTGGCTCAGTTTTTCTCATATCCATTTGTTTATTTTCTTTCCTTCAGGCCATGGGAGGGACCATGCCTATCTTTTTTCCTGTGTTGAATTTTTAGCAAATGCTATGAAAAGAAAAACAATTTGAGTTGATTTTTAAATAGAAGTGCCAATTTGACACATTTTAATCTGCCTTAGAAGAAAAATGAAGACGAGATATCTTGTGAGGCTGCAATTAGACACGTGTACTCAGTGTGCAGAAGATGGGAGAGGGAGCTCACCTGAATGAATGAGAACAACTCTTAAATGGATGGAAAAGCTTGTATTCCCTGAACTATCTTCCCTGGGGCATGTCTGGGGTTATACATCCAATGCATCCCACGTTAAGTACATTTGTATGGTAATGGGAACTGTAGATCTGAGAAATACCAGTTCCAGGCCATCTCCCTGGCCTTCACATCTAGACTTGTACATTCCTTAGGCCTTGGTTCACATCAGCTCTTTTCTCACTGCTCTGAAAAATCCTTAATCACAACTTACAATCTTGAATCCCCCCTTTTTAAACAGCAACTTACAGATTTTTATATAGGAAATATGAAAGGGCCATGCCTGCCCAGCTTGAATCTGCCCAAACTAAATCCAGTGAAATGGACCATTGAGTTTGCTCCCACCCAGCTCCTGGGGCAGTGCAAGACCAGGGCTGGAAGTGGAAACCATTACTGTTTTGTGAGTTTCAGGCCCAGTGAACTCACAATTGAACAAAGAAAGCAAAAAGCAAATCCTATTTTGGAACTGTCAAAAGCTCATGTTGGATCCATTATCAACAAATGTCCTTTTTAATACAGTTCATCGAATTGGCTTTTGTGGGATACCTTTTATGTGTGTTGGTTCAGGAAATGGTTTAAAATGGGGCCAGGATTGGTTGCTCAAAGGTAACGTAAATGGCATTAAACACACACAGCGGGATTACTAGTTATACTCTGTAGATATTATAGTTCTATAGTACTACAATGAAACCCATATGTTATATGCAAATATACATGACTATATGTATATTCCATTAATCTATATATAACATGTACACACATTATGTGTGTGAATAGATAAAGGAAAGAAAGATGGAAAAATTGCATTTTAAAACTTATTCTCATTTTATGTGCATGAGTGTGTGTAACTGGGTGTATATATGTGCACCTTATGCATACAGTGCCCCTAGAGGCCAGAAGATAGATAGCATCAGCTTTCTGGAGCTGGAGTAGCAGGTGGGTATGAATCATCCAATATGAATCCTGGGAACCAAATTCAGTCCTCTGGAGGCACAGTGAGTGCCATTAACTGCTGAGCTGTCCCTAGCCCCAGAAATTGCCTTTAAAGTGCCATTTTAATTGTGTCCAGTGACATAAATTTCTAATATATCCCCCTACTTTAATGTGAGCCTGTTGTTAGAAATAATGATGTTGCCCTACTTTCTTTTCTGTTACTGTGATAAAATAAAGCAACTTAAAAGAGGGAGGGTTTATCCTGGCTCTCAGTCCAGAGGGATACTGTTCATCATGGATGGAAAGACATGGCAGTCTGGTCATCTGGCACCTACACTCAGGAAGCAGAGAATTAACTGGAAGTGAGATCAGGATATAAAGACTCAAGGCTCTCCTCTCTGGCCTTTTTTCCAGAGAGTCTCCACCTCCTAATGGTTTCGCAGTCTTCCCAAATATCACCACCTCTTGGGAACCATGTGTGCAAACTCATGCACCTGTGTGGGGAACTTCCTATTCAAACCACAACAGATGGCCACTGACCAATGTCGTGTTGAAGGCAATGTTAGCGCCCAAACCAAGGAAATGGATTTCTCTGGAGTTAATGAAGAACTTCTCCAAGAAGCTAAAAATTTATGTGTCCTGTCAGTTATCAGGTTCGGGCTTCCAATTCTGTTGGCAGGAGAGCAAAGCAGGGTTGATTGTAATCCCTTAATTGTCTGCTCAGTAGACAGAATTCAAGGTTGTCATCCTCCTTACTGGCACAGTTGACTGATTTGCACTGGACACTGTGGTGCTACCTCCCAGATCAGCCTGGCTGAGTTGGAACCTCCAGCAGCTCTTTGAGGCAGGTGTCCTCCTAGTACCCATTTTTCATGATAGAAGACTGAGTCTTGAGATGTTTTTCAGGTTACCAATGGCTACTGATTGGGAAAGGTTGGTGACCAAATTTGAACCTCAACTTCAAAGTTTAGTTCCTTTTATGATTCATTATTCTGCAGTCACTGTAATATCATTGGTAAAAAATGACTGTGACCTGGGTCAGGTGATTTGTTTGACCCTAGAAAGTCCCTGTGACCCTTATATCAGGACTAGCTCTTTTATAATCCTGACCCAAGATACAGAATGATGGGTGTATGAGTGGGTGTATAGATAAATAGACGATGGATGGATAAGGATGGATGGGTAGGTGTGTAGAAGAATGAAAGTGTGCATGGATGGGTGTATGGGTAGAGGGTGAATGGGTAGAGGGGGGAGGGCTGGAATTATAGCTACATAAATTTATTAACAACCCACCAAGTACAGAAATACAGTTTTCAGAGATGTGTCATAACCAAGAAGCAAATAGGAAAAGTTGTTACTTTTTTATTTTGTTTGTACGTGTTTTGTATGTGTGGTATATATGTACTTGGGCTTCTCTTTCTGTCTCTGTCTGTCTGTCTGTCTGTCTGTCTCTGTCTCTGTCTCTGTCTCTGTCTCTGTCTCTGTCTCTGTCTCTCTCTCTCTCTCTCTCTCTGTGTGTGTGTGTGTGTGTGTGTGTGTGTGTGTGTGTGTGTATGTGTGTGTGTATGTGTATAACCCATGTGTCAGGTTCCCAGATCTATTATATCTTGCCTTATTTGTTTGAACAAAGATCTCTCAAAAACCTGGAGGTAGGATAGCCACTAGTAAGCCCCAGCAGTCCTCTTGTCTCCACCCTCCAATGCTGGGGTGACAGGCATGTGTATGTATACACCTGGCGTTTTACATGAGTGCTTGGGATTCAAACTCAGGCCCTTGAAATTGTGCAGTAAGTGTTCTTATCCACTGAAATATCTCCCCAGGATGGAGTGGAAATTCCTTGGTAATGATTATGCATCTTCAACGTTCTTGGAGCATGTTCTGCTATGTGTGTTCATCTGTGTGAGAATGTTCATGTGTGTAGGGCATTTATATGGGGAAGTCAAAAGTCAATCTCAAATGTTGTTTCTAGAGAGCGACTTACCATGGTGGTTTGTTAAATTTTTTAAATTGTATCCATTTTTAAAGCATTTATTTGTGTGTGTGTGCGTGTGCATGCTTGTGCAATTGCTATGGTACACATGCAGAGATCAAAGGACAGTTCAGGGAAACTGGTTCTTTCCTTCCAACTTGATGTGTCCAGATCAACAGACCTGTGGTAAGCACCTTTACTTGTGAGCCATCTCACCAACCCCTACCATGTTCTTTAAGACCAATTGTCTCATAGGGATCTAGGGCTCTCCAACTCAGCTAGTCTGGTCTACCAGTGAAGCCCAGGGATCAACCCAGCTCTATCTCCACAGTTGGCATTATAAGCACATGCTGCTACTGTGCTTGGGGTTTTCTGTAGGTTCTGGGGACCAATCTTGGGTCTTCAGTCTTGTGCGACAGACATTTTACAGACTGAGAAATTGCTCCTCCACAGAAGTGAACAGCTCTGATAGTGAAAATCCCTTGTAAATTCAATCTTGTTTTGTTTGGAAATATCCTCTAATCACCCCTTTACCCTAGAGATGGAGATCAATGTAGGCAATGCCCTAGACTTCCATGCTTCCCATTGCTCTAAAATCACCCAGGAAGATGAAGATGACGATGAAGAGAAGAGGATGGGGAAGAGGAAGAAGAGCCTTCCCCCAACTAAATAAATAATGATTTGATTTGAAATTATATTTTGTTCATGTGTGGGAATGGGCACACTCTCCAGATTGAAGAGGTTGAAGGTTTTTTTTTCCTCACAATTTCTTGAAATGCAGAATCTAAGTGTTAACTGGAATAGTTTGGCTGTGGAGGAAAAGCAAATTTCCCTGTTGCTGTAGCCACTTGTCATTCATTGGCAGTACCTTGAAATCATGATCCTTATCCTCCCAGCTGCGTGTGTCTGTCAGGGACTGCAGGCTGCTAAAAGTTGTATACTATTATTTTTTTATTCATCTCTGGGTCATTTCATCTTCTCGCACAAGGCACATGAATGGCTGTGCATGGAAATTGTATTCTGTGCTGTGTTTCCCACTGTGAATGATGTTTACTATATATTTATGAAAACACGGCAATAACAAAACCCTTTATATAGCCTTTCAATTTTCTGTAAGGGCAGATAAAATATTTTTATCTTGAGCTGAACTTCATACCTTGGGAGATGCAGTCAGCCCGAGTTGGAATAATAAAACACTTCAGAGAGAGGCAGGTACTGTTGAGCTTGCTTCAGAAGCCTAGGCACTTCACTGACCACAGAGCCACTCTTTGCAGTGTGCCACCTGAATACACAAAAGGCAGCAATGATCAGTGCAATACACAGGACTCGCAACTTAAGGAAACAGAATTTGAATTTTGTTTGTTTGTTTTTACATGAGTGGTGTGTGTACACATGCGTGCTGGAATCTGTGTCCATGCACAGATGGAGGCCAGAAGAAGACATCATATGCCCTATTCCATGGATTTATGCATTATACCCTCGAGACAGGGTCTCTCACTAGAGCTAGACTGGCAACCAGTGTACTCTCAAACCCGACTGCACTGGGGTTACACAAGTACAGGGCCATGTCCGGCTCTTTACATGAGTGTTGAAAGTTGAAGGTAGGTCCTCATGCTTGCACAGCTAGTGCTCTTACCTGCTGAGCCATCTCTACAGCCCAGGCATCACAAATTTTAAAGACAGCTCCATGGCGAGAGTGTAGTAGATCCAGTTGATGTCCATATATATATACCTTGTTTTCTTGAATGACAAAAAATACTGTGGGGAAACTGGTCATCCCAAAGGGGAGTCAGAGCTTTGTTCTCCACTTTTTTGTTTGTTTTTGGTTGTACTCTGTGTAGCTTCAGTGCCTGTCCTGGACCTCTCTCAGTAGACCAGGCTGGTCTTGAGCTCACAGAGATCTGCCTGCCTCTGCATCCAGAGTGCTGGGATTAAAGGTGTCTGCCATCACTGCCCAGCTGTTCTCCACTTTTGTTTGGGTAGTATTTTCACTGAGCTTTTTTTGTGTATGCATGTGTACATATTTGCATTTATGGGCACATATATGGGCAGGTGCCCATATTTTTATGCATGCATGATGCAAAGATCAGAAGTCAATGTTAACTAGCTTCCTCCATCACATGGCTCAATTTTTAAGGCAAGTGTTTCAATGAGATTACTGATTTGTCTCACTGGGTGGTCTGTGAGCCCCGGAGAGCCTCCTGTCTCTGCCTCCCCAGCGCTGAGATTACAGATGTACACTTCACAATGCCTAGTCTTTCCATGTGAATTCTGGAGAATACAAACTCCAGTCCTCAAGCTTGTGTGGCAAGCACCTGACAAGCTGAACTATCTCTTATTGAGATTTTCAGCCAGGATAACTGTCCCAGGAAACTGCAGGGTCACACAGGAATAAAAAAAAATGCTCTTTTATAGTTCCCTCCAATGATAGTATTATCCTCAGGGACCTGTTTCTGTAAATCTGTGTTGTCACATTTCCAATCTGCTGGCATAGCTCTGATCCACTGATTATCTTCAAATGCCCCTAGATTGGCCCAAGCTTGATTATAAGTCTGCTTAATTCTATATCATGTTCACGTTCCTGCCTCCCCCTCAGCCATTTCCTAAGGATTCATTTTATAACCATACACCCCTTTCCTTTCTTTACCATTTAACCTCTGAACCCTATCATCCACTTCATTGCTGTTCCTCTCTAAACTTTTATCACTTCACAAACGTTGCATTAACTGAAATTGCAGTATTTCACCTTTAAAATGTTTAAAATTTATGCATGTGAGTGTAGTATATGTATGAGTATGTGCTTCTGCATATGTACATGTGGGAAGGTGTCATGTGTGTATCAGGAGGCCAGAGGTTGATGTTCCATATCTTTCTTTATTGCTTCCCATATCATCTTTTGATACGGAGTCTTTCCCTGAGCCTGGTGCTCACTGATCATCTAGATAACTGGCCAGCAAACTCAAGGGAGCCATCTGTCTCTGTCCCCTAGCACTGGCTTACAAATGTGTTTCCCCAATGTCCAACCTTTTCATGAGTGCTGAGAACTGAAATACAGGTCTTTATGTTTGCCTGGCAGGCACTTTACTTACTGAGCCATCCCTCCAACCCTCAGTATTTAGCCTTTTGATTGGCATCATTGCTCAGCATCCCTTCCTGGAGTTTGCCCGTGGCTAGTGCTCACCCTTAACTACTGTCCGCTGACAAATATGTGGGTGAGCTCTTACACAGGAATGTGCTGTGAACATTTGTGTGTTTTCATGGCCATGAGTTCCATTTATCTTGGATCCAGGCCCAGGAATGAGCTTTGACCATTTTCAGAAAACTTGAGTGTGTTTTGTCCATGGGAAGTACATGGCAGTTGTGTATAAACTGATATTGGAATAAAGAGAAAATCTTGTCCCCTGCCTAATGATTATTTCTATGTGAACATTGTGGTAAGTATAAAGAGTAGCTGGCATTTCGGTTGCTTCCAGCGTGTGTCTGTCTGAACCTAAGGCTGTTTATGCACAAACCCATTCATCCTTACAATAATAGCCTTAGTTGTTGTCCCTCATTTATGGATGAAGAATGGGGTGCAAGATACTTAGGTGACTCTCCAGAGATGAAATAATCTGTGACTCTCACAGATATGCACTGCTGTGAGGATGTCACAGTTTTAAAAGTTAATTGATTCAAGTTAGTGACAGCCCATTCCCACTCTTAGGAGTCCCACAAGAAGACTAAGATACACAACTGTAACATTTATGTAGAGGGCCTAGGTCAGTCCCATGCTGACTCCCTGGTTCTCAGTTCAGTCTCTCTGAGGTGCTATGAGTCCAGACCACCTGTGTCTGGAGAGAAACAGTAGAAGAGGAGTGGATGCAAGTGGAGGGGCATGGGATGGAGGGCAAACTTTGGTGATGTAAAAACAAAAGAAAAGAAAATAAATAACCCCCAAATTAATTAATTCATTTTAACTTTATGTATTTCTCTCTCTCTCTCCATTCAAGATTATCTTGAATGGAGTTGCCTATGGAGGTCAGAAGAGGGTGTTGGATTCACTGGAGCTGCATGCAGTTACAAAGTGGCTGTGAGCTGCCTGACCTGGGTGCTGGGGATTGCCTGGGGTCTCCGGTAAGAGCCTAGGCACTCTTAATCACTGAGCCATCCTCAGCCCCAGGATTTCACATGCTATTCCCTTTCACACACCTGTCAGTCAGAAACCTCTGGGCTGTCTGGGAGGGCATCACACATTTTGGCTGAGTTAACATCTGTGAATGTAACAGAAGCCTCAGTAGTCTTGGATACATGCAGCAGTCAGGGATGGACTTTATGGTCCTGTAACTCACAATTTTGCCTCTAAGCTTGGACACTCTGTCATGGGGGGGTGGTAACTAGGCATTCCTATGCCCCCCCTTCTAAGGTCTCAATGACAAACCAAAGTTCAGTTCCATTGAAGATCCCCCTGGGGAACCAATGAAAATGTTGGTGAAGGATGACTGCAAAGTCATGGTACTGAAAGTCTTCTCCCAGCATGGATAGCCACATAGATGGGGCCCCTGTCAATTAGCCTCTGCTACCTTATTTATGGTAAAACGTGTCATGATAGTGAGACTGAGTACATTTATGGAAGAATTGCCTGCAGTGGACTAGGTATTGGGTACTCAGGTAGGAGTCACAGGAAACTCCCCACTGTCTTTCTATGAAGGAATGTCAACAGGCCCAGCTGTGATGGTCTTTTGCAAGTAAGCACATCTGGTCCCATGGAGATGGAGGCTGTTTGGCTCAGAGGAAAGTGCTGAATAACACCTTCTGAGACAGATGGATGCTGCTTCTGGCTTTTTGGATCTCAAAGAAATGAATTTCACAGCCCCCTTTTGGTTACACAGGTCTCCTCGGGGGGTAGGCTGTGCCTTTTGAAATGGCTGAGATCAACCCTTTGGCAGCTTGGGGTCCTTCCCCCTGGTCCTGTATTCATGAAAGACATGAAGTTACTGGTTGACCAGGTCCACTCACCAAACCAAGCTCAAGGCAGCTGTTTCTAACAGCATCCTCAGAGTCACTTTATCTAAGTCATGGAGATTACATTCCTCTGAAGACATTTTCTATTTTTCTCTGGCTTGTAAAGTATTTAATATTTTTCATATGCCTCAGCATAAAGCCATCTGTTGCAGTGACAGGACAAAATGTTGTCAACAAGAACAAGTGTATACTTATGGAACAATTCCATGAGATGCTAACAAGAAAGACATGTACTACTAGAGTTGTCATGGAGAGTTTCCAGGGAGACCTGGGAGGCCCACTGAAGCATTGGCTCCTCTAACTTGTCATTATAGAGGGCGCGCACCCTTTAACCTCTGCCCTGGAAATGCAGACTGGATGATCAAATGTGACTAGACTGCTCTGAAAGGAGAGAGTGGTCTTACCTAACATTTAGCACTTAAGTCACCACCCATTCATTCATTCATTCATTCATTCATTCATTCATTCATTCTGTTGTCTTCTTTCCTTTCCCTGGGATAGACAGAGTGGGAACTTACTTGGTCCTGGGCACTGGTGTGGCATCCAACACTAAATTTTGTTTTCATACACGCCAAACTTTTCTCATGTCTTTTTCTTTAATAGCTGAATTGCAGCCTTGCTAATAGAGAGGAAATCAGCAGGGAAGCAATTTTATCGGCCCACTTGAACGTATCCCCTTAGGTGCAGCGAACATTCAAAATTGCTGCTGTCCCACATTGCCCCTCACTGAGCTGGGCCTGGATAATCAAAGCAAGGTCCTCCAAGTTCAGGCACTAAGGCTTTTGGGGGAGAGAAACAAAACAGTTAACTGCACTGGGTTTGATATCAGACAAGTGCTGTGCAAGGTGCCATGTGTTGGCTGGCTTGTTTGAACCTTCATAATGGCTTATGTGGCAGGGTGGGGATCATTTCATTTTATAATTGAGGATGTTATACTTTATAGAAACATGGCCCAAGAAAATACAGTTACTTTTAAGGCGTCTGGGATTTGATAACAGGCAGACACAGTTAGCGCCAGCATGCTTACCTTCTGGGGATATAACGAAGGTGAGAAGAATTTGTGGAATCCCATCCTCACCAGTTATTGGATGAGCAGAGTCGGAGAAGGGGAAGGACTGCAGGGAGCCTGGGTTCTCCTCCAGTTCTTGCCTAGTCCATTGCTGTGACCAAAGTTAATAGTTGGTGGCTTTGTAAATTATACAGGGAAACTGGTAGAAAGATGAAGGAAAAATGAAAAAGAATGGTTCTTTCATTTTTTATTTAAGTAACTCTCTCTCTCTCTCTCTCTCTCTCTGTGTGTGTGTGTGTGTGTGTGTGTGTGTGTGTCTGCGTGTTCATGGACCACTGATGTATGTGTAGAGGTTAGACAAGAACTTGAAAGAATTGGTTTTCTTCACACATCATGTGTGTGCCATGGGGATTTAACTCAGGTTGTGAGGCTTAGTGGCAAGTCCCTTTACCTGCTGAACCAGTTCCTCAAGTTTTTAAAGGGCTGCAAAAGAGAAAAGTCTTGGAAATTAAACTTCAAAGGTCTCCTTCATATCTATTTTTCCAGTACGTTTTCTGTTGACAATTGTGAGGAAGTACCTAAAACCAATCACTGCCTTTCCCACTTGACCAGTAAGTACATGTATAACATGTGCAAGCGTGGCTTGTTCTCCTGTCAAAGTCTGAGAATTCTGGTTAGTAGGTCTCAGGCTGGTAGCCTGAGAACATAGTAGCACTTTGGAAAGACTCATAAAAGGTGACATCATTGGATCAGGTTAGCCCAGGGATCATTATCAGGATATCCAAAAGGAAGGGACACTCTACCTTCTTAACTGTTCATTTATTGCACTGAACCTTCTTGGAAGGACTTAGACATTGGTTCTTGAACAGATCCACTCAGATGTCTAGATTCTGCCTGCAGGTAGGTATTAATCTCGATGATTACACCATGAGAGGTCACAGAACTACGAGACAGAGAACAAGTAAACAAAGGAAAATTAGTTTCTTGCATGAGAGTTGAATACATGGTACTCATGGATTAAATCCATTTAGTGCTAACCTTGTGAGTACTAAGACGTCTGTGTAATTGTTGTATCTGCAATATATGAGTGATATCGTCAGAGTCCTATTGAGGAAAGACCATGCTATTTCTCATTGCTAGAAGTAAAGTTAGTTTTGTATTCCTCCTGTGTGTTGTGCATGTGTGCATGTGTATGGGGGTACTTGCCCATGGGAATATGTGCCAAGGCCAAAGGTTGACATCAGGTGTCTTTAATTGGGTCACCACTTTATGTTTTGAGACAAGTTCTCTCACTGAACTCAGAGCTTGTTGATTTGGGTAGATTGACTGGTCAACAAGCCTGTGAATGTGCTCATCTCTGCCACCCTTTCTATCTCATTCTGGAGTGACAGATGGGTGTTGTCCAGGTCCTCACGCTGTACCCACTGAGCCATCCCTCCAGTTTCACAGTTTACTTTTGACTTAGGGCCATTTCAATATGCAGAGCAAAAACTGCATTATAGTTAATGTCTGACCTGTGTCCCACATATTGACACATCTGTGTACAAGGTAGAGAGTAGGCAAGAATGTGTTAGAGCCTGTCTCCCCAATACACCCCGCTTTTGGAGAAAAGATTTATGGTTAATGCAGCAGGGAAAATAAATTATTACCATTCTATGCCTGTGTGACAGGTTGGTAATTAACTTGTGTCACCATTTGGCCTTTCACAACCGTGTTTATTCAGCTCCATGGAGCACTTTGCAGGCAAAGAGGAGTGATCAGCCTGGCATTCTTTGTTGACTGTAGATGCTGGCATTGGTGGGCTGCGTCTTCTGCTATTGACTGGGAAATAAGTTGGTTGTTAGGACATGATTTTCCATTCTTCAAAATGATACGGTGATACAGAGAACTTGAAAGCCACCCTGGAATTAGAAAAGCATAAAGAACTTGCCTTTTATGCACTAATTGAGCCATTCTGCCCATTTTCTTTGCAGGGTTACTTTTTATACTGTCGAGGCATAGCAAAGAGCCGAGTGTAAAAAAGGTAGGAAAAATGTTTTAATTAAAAGAAAAAAGTGGTTGTATGTTTCTTTTCTCCCTTTGCATTGTAGGTTAAGTGCCCATCACCCAGCCCAGGGACAATGGTATTAGATTTGTAATAAGAAGAAGTGAAGCTTTTCGTTTTGATTGCATCGGGTGTATTTTTTCATCAGCATCTCCCGCGTGAGCCATGATTCCAGGACAGACTCTTGTAATCTTCTGCAGTGGGAATGATTCAGCCTGAAAATCAATAGGGCATGAGGTATTTCAAGTTCTCATTATTGTAATGTGTCAACATCTCTTCAGTGACCCCAGAGTCCTGTGTTGGCTGGTTTTTCCCCTGATTTATTGTGCAATCTCATAGGGCAAACTATAATTTCACTTGGAATCAGAAAGTCTCCATTTATGGTTTGTATCCCAGTCTCTAGTCATTAGGGCATTTGTGGGAGAATCGATACCTCCTCTTGTTGCCAACAGTTCAATGAAGTTGTCACCTGTTTGGATTACAAAGGAGAATGGGCCAATGGATGCAGGAAGGGTGAGCACACTGGGCAAGCTATGTTTGGAGAAAGGCTTTCTCTGATGTTCTGCTGCTTCCAGGTGGAAGGATGGCCGAACTAATCATGACCTCCATACTAGAAAACTCTAGACACAGAGTTGCCACCATGCTTCATTTCTCTTTTGGCAACCATTTGTAGATAATGTCATTTTCTTAAGGAAGGAGCCATTCTGAAAGTCTGCATTCTTGGCACATTCTCTCAAACCTGTTGAATAGTGTGAGTACTTCCTAAATACCTAATCATGGCACTGAGGCTGTAGAGACAGCATTTTTCTAATTGGCAGAACACCTGGGAACTAAATGAAACTCCTGCCAGAAGATCAGCACCTGTTTTCAACCCACCATTCATCAGTATATATTCCTTCCATACATAGACATGCACAGAAAAGCCAAAATGCATATCCAGTACCCATCAGTTAACCATGGGTCAGAATGTCCATTCTGAGCAACCATCCCTGAAACATTATTAAGTTTCACAATGTTGTAAATACAGCACAGATCCCTCCCTGATGGAGATGAACAGCAGGTTGTCTGAAAGAATCAAGCCAAGAAATTATAGATGTTTGAAAAGTTTAAAAACAGAGGCTGTTTGGAGGAGACATTGAACCTGGGCAGAGTCTTAGATGTCACTTGCATATCCAAATACTACCATTCTCCTCTACCAAAAATGATAAGCCAGCATTGGCATGTGTGCAGCAAACAAGTCATCATGCAAGATAGTTGACTGTGTGCACCACGAAGGTCATGATCTTTCATCTCACCCATTAATAAGTACTTTTGTTGATCACAAGGCTTCCTTTATAACTTGTTAAATTTGTGGTTGATGGTGTTGGTCCACCAAGATCACTCTCTTTCTTCCTGTCATCCCAGGAAGAACCTTTACCCACTGGAGATGCTCTAGAAAGAGTTGATTGGATGAGCTGTAATACTGTACAGCCAACTGGGATCTCTAATAAAAAATGGAGACCCACTAGAGGCACACACTCTCTGCTCTTGAGTCTGACTCTTTCTTTTACTCCTGCCTACCAAAGTTACAGATCTTTTGACATGTTCACCATGACCAGTTCAACAGTCTAGGAAAGGGTCTCTTTATTATACTTCATGATACATTTCTTAGACATTCATTCCTTTCAGATATTCCCTGAGCTCTGTAATGAGAGCCAGTTACCTCACTCATATATTCTCTTCTAAGCTACTAAATGGGTCATTCTCCCTGGAGCCTCTTTGTTAATATTGGGAGTGATCCATCCATCATAGCCCTCTTGAGACTCCTTTTATGTTGTGGATCCATTTGCTTATTGTTGCACTAAATGCTTACAGAGCCCCTGCAAGTGCTGGGCAATGGTAGTGAGTAAGCCAAAGTTCCTTCTCTGGTCATGTTTGCATTCTAGCTGAGGCAAAGTGAGAGCATGACTTTGAGTGTTTGTTCCAGAGCTCCTGTGGTAAATGCACATTTCTTCCTTCCCTGGGAATCAGTGGGGCCATTTCTTCCCTCACCAGAGCTGAGACCTCATCTTTGCCAACTTTGGTTATTAGACATCTTGAATGGGAGGATGTATACATAGAAAGTCTGTGGTTCTGTCCTATGTTTCTAACTCAGAACAAGTGCTGTAGGGCACATTAACCATGATTAGTTTGGCAACAAGGGAAGTTGACATCAGGACCAAGCCTGTTGCCTCATCTTCTTGAAGCACCTTATAAAAACCCCAGGAGGAGCCCACAACCCTACTGTAGCCAACAATGTAGTCAGGAGCCCAGTTCACTACATCATGAAAGATCTCCAGCTAGGACTAAGGGCATGGCTTACAAGTGTGAGGACCTGAGTTTCAATCCCCAGAACTCACATAAAGACAGAAGCGGTAGAACACATCTATACCCACACACTTCTATGGTAAGATTGGAGATGGAGACAGGAGAATTCCCAGAAGTTTCTGGGATTATTAGCCTGGACTAAGAAAATTAGTCTGGAGTCTGTATCCTGAAACACAGAAAGTAGAGGGCAAGGCCAGGCCAGGCCCCTGAGGTTGTCCTACTATCTATACAATAGCTGCCTGAACTCAGGACACACACACACACACACACACACACACACACACACACACGTATGTCATACTCAGAAAGAGAGAGAGAGAGGAGAGAAAAACAGAGAGAGACAGAGACAGAGACACATAGAAAGAGATTCTGGTAGAAGTTACTTTGAGACAATCACTCAGAAGGGGCTTTTGCTAAAGAGAATGGAAATGGACTCTTCATCTGGACCTATATAGGTCCAAGATAAAAGTCTGGCACATATGCCCCCATTTTGTGTTTGTCTTCTATGCCTATTTGATGAGGAATTTTTCTCCAGGGCACAACATTGCCCTCCCTCCGGGATAATTGCTCTCATTAGGAAGGTTCTCTGTCCTATGAAATTCTGCTGTTCCTGGAACCTAGAACAACTTTAAGTTTAGGATAGTGACTTATCTCTGTGCTTTCAGTCTTGAAGAGGCTGTTACAGGCTAGATAAACAACCATTGAATGATTAATTAGCATGCCAATCTGCAGAGATAAGCAAGTGAGCCAAAGTAAAGGAGATAGACAGCCATTCCTTTGGTCTACCTGTCATCACCTGTACACTGTTGCCCTTTCTAAGACAGCTAAGGTGCAGGAGGGAGTGGCAGGTGGAAGCTCATGTAAGGGTCTATGACTCCTCTTTCTATAAAGAAATTTGATCCCATTATCACCATGAACCTAGATGTCATTGTAATATTTGGCTTATATAGTTTCCATGGTTCCAGGGCCAAGGGATTCCAATGGTCCACAGCAGCCTGTGCTCCATGATGGTGGATGGCCATGTCAGAGCCACATGAGTCTTTGGTAGTCCTTGACAGATGTGAGATGCCTACTCATAAGTGGTCATCACAGGAGCAGACAGGGTGTGGGACAGAAAGAACACTACTGTTATCTAAATGATGCTGCCAAGGCTATGAATATTGTTCTAGGCCAGATTTTCTCTCTCACCTTTTCTCGGTTTTGTCACTGCCTGCTGACTCTTATACAAGGCTGGCCTCCTCTAGGGTGACAGGTACCCTTGATGGATCATTTGTATAAGCTTCTGTTTCTGGTCAGGGACTAAAATACCTGTGCTCTTAGTCTTTTTTTTTTTAATCTTATTCATTCTATGTTGAATCAAAACACTTACTGGGGTTGTCATATATTTTGTAGCAAACCCATGTTACAACCTGTACAGTCTCATTGTACAGCCCCTTAAATAACAAGGTAGACCCATGTGTGCCTTTACTGGAAGGTTATAAATATCAATTCACTTGAGATACCATGTGTGTGTAGACAAGTGTAAACTTGGGAAGACCAACCAATGTGACTGTCCTCATTTGCATTAACTATCAGCTTGGCAGTACCTAGAGTTACCTGAGAAGGGCAATTACCCAGAACTAATTGGCTTATGTTTTTTTTTTTTCTTTTTGTCTGGGGACTGCCCTGATTGCTTATTGATGTAGGAGATGTCACCGTTGGTGGCGCCATTCCCTGCACAAAATGTTCTTGGCTGTGTAAGAAAGCTGGCTGAGCATTATTGAGCAAGCCATCAAAGCAGCATCTTCCATGGTCTCTGCTTCAGAGTCTTGCCTAGACTTCACTCAGTGATGGATTGTTCTCTGGAAATATAATGCAAATAACTATTTCCTTCCCTGAGTTGCTCTTGGCCACAGTGCTTTATCACAGTTAAAACAAGGAAACTAAGACAGTAACTCAGGTTTGTAATTCCTGTATTCAGGAGGTGAAGACAGAAAGATCAAAAGTTCAAGATCATTTTTGGTGATATAGCAATTCCAGGCCAGCTTGGGCTGCCTGAGTCTATCTTTAAAAATGGGAATGTGTGGAGTGATGTATATACTTTAACAGTGTGTGTGTGTGTGTGTGTGTGTGTGTGTGTGTGTGTGTGTGTGTGTATGTGAAGATGGGTATATGTAGATACATTGAGAGTTTGTGAAACACCAACTATTAACATAGTCTTTTAGAGGAAAGGGGCCGAGTGCTCATGGCCCACAGTTTTCTATATACTACTTAACATCCACTGTGTTCCTTGTCGTATTCATTCATCACTTTCCCAAATATGCGTTTTCATCAGAGCCTCCCCAAATCTGCAGTTTCCTATCAATAATCTCTCATTATCTCTCTTCTACTTCCATTGCAAAATGCCATAAAGATGATTACAAGAGCTTGGGATTTCATATCACTTTAGCCATTGTAATAGTTAGCTTTGTTCTGTAACAAATAATCTTAATATTTCATGGCTTAAAGGAAAGGTCATTTGTTACCTAGTGAGTGGGCAATGTGGGCATATCCTTTGCTGATTCTACCTGGGCTAACTCATGCCACTTAAATAGATGGTCTGCAAAACTTTACTCATATTGCCAGTGAGGGGTTTTGGTGCTTTGATCTTCTCTGTCTTGGTATCTTTTGGTCATTCTCTGGCTGGCTTAAGCTTGCTCAGTAGGCAAGCTGGGGTCTCTCAGCTCCACTGCAGCAATGAGATAATTCCTACAGCATAATTACTTCCAGCCTGCACTTATAAGTGCCTCATTGACAGCCTGGCTCAGTATCAGTAACAAAGACAGAATAGCATATGATAAAAAAGGATTTGGAAGACTTGACCTGGGAAAGATGTGTGCACACAGAAAGGGGGGATGATGTCACCCACCTGAGCCCTCTCTGAGGCAAAATGTGCAGTGAGGACCATGACACCCAAGCTCATTCTTCCCAGCACATCCTCTGGTCTGTTTGCACTCTCTTCCTTCCCAAGAACAGCCCAGCTTTTCTCCCACCCACCATTCTCCTTATCTCTTCATGTTTAAGCACCGATGCTAATAAGCTTTCCTGTTTTCTTCTTCCTTCTGGAGAGTGGCAGCCCAGAGGTAAGGTATTCATTGCCTGGAATGACACAGTGGATTCCCAAGATAAGACCCCACAGGTCTCCAGGGGCCTTTCCAGGCCTGTGTGATAGAGCACACGCCCACAGTGTTCTGACAAGTGTGTCTGCTTCACAGCATCCTGGCAGCCCCCCTACTGGAACATATTTGCTTTGGATCGGGGCACTGGAGTGTCCGGCTTCCACTTTGCATTTTCATGCCTGCAGTATCAACCAGTTTATTTCAGAGATCATTTGGAATCTAATGCGTTTGCTTTTGTGATTGTTCTGCACTGGTTCCTGCGTCCCTTGATGTGCAGATGGAAGTAATCACAGGGGCAGGGAGGGGTGAGGACCTCTGGATGGTACCTTTACAAAGAGAAACAAAATGACACTCAATTAAAAGTGAAGAGGGCTCTGA